>NC_054534.1:32016302-32068802 GCF_017654505.1 Polyodon spathula
CCAGAGTGTTTTTTTGCATACTTCAAACAGGATTCAAGGTGGGCTTTCTTGAGTAATGGCTTCCTTTTTGCCACCCTACCATACAGGCCAGATTTGTGGAGTGCTTGGGATACTGTTGTCACATGCACACTTTGACCAGTCTTGGCCATAAAAGCCTGTAGCTCTTGTAAAGTTGCCATTGGCATCTTGGTAGGCTCTCTGATCAGTCTCCTTCTTACTCGGTCATCCAGTTTGGAGGGACGGCCTAATCTAGGCAGGGTCTTGGTGGTGCCATACACCTTCCACTTCTTAATAATCTTCATGACCATAATCCAAGGTATATTCAAGGCCTTTGATATTTTTATATATATATATATATATATATATATATATATATATATATATATATTATATATATATAATATATTTTTTTTTTTTTTTCATTTCTTTTTTCATATCTCTCGTAAGAGAGCATGTACGCACGTCTCCAGTCATATGTGTTTTTCACGATCACATTGCCTTCTAGCCAAAATTGTGTCCTAGCCATATGTTTTCACATATTGTCATTGATTTGCCTTATTGCTGCTTTACTTTATGCATCCAGGGCAGGTCAAACATCAGGGGGAAAGAAAAAAAAAAAAAAATCAGATATTGTGCATCACTTACTGCAATTTAAAATCGGGCAGTGTGTGATGCCCACTCGCTAAGATTTTTTTGCAACGCGATCTCCTGCATGGAAATACGACAGTCGCATCGTACAGGGTGTTCCGGACTTAATTTTTTTTTTTAAGAGTGTTTCAGGTTTGAAATTAAAAAGATGTTATCCCAAAGGTGATTGTACTACTGTAAAATGTCCAGCCACTACGTAGCACATGTGTAATTAATTTACATTTAGAAAGTGTAGTATTTCCATCCATTGATTGTTTGAAATCAATACACATACTAAATATTTGAAACGCCAACTAAATATGAAGTTTGACCCCATGTAATTGCACAAATTAGTTCACGTTCTGGGATCCAAGTGAAAGATTAATTAGTAATTGAATAGCGGCATAGCGGCACGAATCACTTGGGGTTGGTGTGCTCAGGGAGTGGAGAATGGGAGAGAGGAGGAGAAACAAACAAACAAACAAACATAACTGCTTCTGGGGTTTTTGTGTGTAGGCATTTTTTAACATTTAGCTACAATTTTGTTTTAAATCCACTGTATCTCAGCTGTAATACAGCTTTAAATCCCGCAAACAAGCCTCTATTCCTGATTGTAATCTTGTTTTAAATCTCACAAGCAGAGTCTACAATAGAAATGTAGGAATGTTGTTACTCAGTAGTTGAGGCAGGTTTAAAATATCTGGAATGAATCAATGATAGACGCAAGTCAGGAAGGCAGTACATTGCCCAGCAGCACTGGGAAATGTATTTATTATTATTTTTGTAGTAGGTTTTATTTAATGGAAAAAGGGTAAAGTCAACATGAATTAATTAACCATTTCTACAGTTTTTCCGGTATTTATTGGCTAGCCACCAATTTTTTTATTTTTTAATTTTTAATTTTTTTTAAATTGGGAATGTTTTATCAGTTAAAACTGAAAATCAGAAGCCCTATTTATAGTACCTTGTCAGAATAAGAGCCAATTAACTCCTATTGCAAATGCAGCACATCAGAAACTTCAAACTAGATTTGGGGCGAACTGAATTATACTGGTTTTTCAATGGGTTGCCAATTCATTATTTGGTACAAGTTAAATGACACTGGAACAAAGTTTATATAAGATTTTAAAAGTCTGTTTAATACATTTCATTTACAAATATGAACACATTTTCTTATATACTGTAAATGGTTAAATACGAAATTAGAAAATATATAATCACACAACTCAAACTTTCTCATTAAAAAATGAGGTATGACTTACCAAGTACTCAGACTAATGGCTTTTATCTTTTTTTTTTTTTTTTTTTTTTTAAACATATGATTTGTGATTATGTAATACATTTTTTAAAGTGAATTTAAAAGACAGCAAAAATAAGAGTGGTATCCTCAAACAGCAATTGTTTTCAATATTTCTTTATGGAACACACTTAAAAATAGATCTCCAGGTCTACACACAAGATAACTGGGAACACTTAAGTTTTCTCACTCAAATCAATACTTATCAAATTGTACTTTGTACATAATAATACTTCAAGATACTGTACAGTCAAATGGTAGACATTATCATTGGACAGGTATGACCATTTGAATGAAAATGATACTTTGGAACTTAATTATTTACAGTAATATTGCATAGTTTTTTCCAGCGAGGGTGGCATTAAATGTTAAAATATAGTGAAAAAAATCCATAAAAACAAAAACAAATGAAAGATACGAGTAACTAACCCTTACTAATATCGTATTACAAATTGTGTGGGCATTGTGAAACTGTGTAAATGTAATTGCTGGGAAACTACTGCATCCAGATACTAGAAAAAAACAAAGGGCCTTGTTCATGTACTCAGTTTCTGCATTACTGTTTCTCTCAGATTCGTTTATTAATGCTGTACATTTGTGTAGAAGAGAATACAGTCACAGAAGACAATACAGAATCCACTCTTGGTACAAGACTAAGGGAATGGGCTGTTACATTATTACTAATGTAATAAATAATTCAGATTGCTTGAGGTGGTGGGGACTAGGACGGGGGTAGAACCAGTATTCTTTTGATTGAGTTCTGTTAACCTATATTTACATACCTATACAAACGGATCTCTCAAAACACTGGACTGGGTTTTCAGCCTCTTGCAGTTTTCCATTAAGTGGCTTGAGTTGTGCGCGCACTCTGCTCATACAAGCATAGATCTGAAATGTAATGGCCCATCGCTCTGGTTTCTCATACATCATCTCGAGAAGATTTCCGCCACTCTTTTGTGATGCTGTCAGTTCCTTACAAAGAAACAAGAGATAAAAATACAAAAAAGAAAATGGTAAATAATGTAATTAACATTAGCAGCTTGGGGAAAATGCTTTGTGAACATGGCCCTGGGGTTCAGAAATAATAAAACTGACTTCAAAATTCTGTGAACAACCTCTACTGGATTAATTATATAGCGACATAGTTTCAGGCTTAAAACTGATTTCTCAGAACAGTAAAATAATGTTTTTAATCTTTTCCCAGACTAATGCTCTTTCAACCATCTATAGTTCTGAGTTACAATCTCACTGTCAGTCAATGCACATCACATCAAGATAGGCTTATTCGCATGAGGCACTGCCAAAATACTGCAGACCCTTCCCCCGCACTATTAATCCTAAAATGGGTATGTTGAATTATAATCTTGAGTCTATTGCAAGACCAAGGTCATTTTCTTGGTGAGCCTATTCTAGTTCAATACCCCATCATATGGTATTTGGATCTTAAGTTTAACACTTTACATTTGTTGACATTGGTTTTCATTCGTCATGTTTCTGCCCAGTTCTGTATGCAGACTAAATCTTTTTTGATTTCTGGGTGGCTGTTAGCGTGTTGGCCACTCCCCTTAGTTTTATGATGTCTACAAACTTGACAAATTTTCTAATTAATCTCAATCTAAGTTGTTTATGCAGAGAAGAAACATCAAGGGTCTGAGAACAGAGCCCTGCAGCACCTCACTGAGCACATTGCACCCCAGTTAGAGATTCTCCCTCTTACAAGTACTCTCTGCTTCCTATGTTTTAACCAGGTTTGTATCCACTTGCATGTACCCCCTTGCATTGAATGGTCCTAACATTAGAATATTGCTAAATGTATTTGCCATTCTGTTAAGTCATGCTTTACTATATTAAAATGATTAATATTAAATGACTCAAACATAATTCTAGTAATATTTGTTCAAAAATTATTTGGATCCTGTGGTGTTCTTTACTCTGATACCTGCACACATAATACAGCTTTTATGTTGCATGTCGTGTCTATTTTATAGTCTTTTACCATATTCTTTCAATAATTGTTAACGTTATACAGTACGTGCATTTTTAAATCATGTTTAAAATATAATATTTGGAACCTAACATTGCGGTTCATAGTTTGATCTACTGAAAGCTCCTATGAGCTGTAACTGGTTTAGTTCAATTAGATTTGCCAACAGAGACAGATCTGGGTCTCCAAATCTCAATCAGTGCACATATTGAAAGGGTCAATAAGCAAATGGCTTTTGGGTGAATAGGAACTTCTCCCATACCCCCAGCTTCACATCTAGCTGACACTGAGATACAATGATTATGGAGGCAATAAGTACTTAACCCTTCCTCTCTCAGCATGGTTATGAAAATTAGAATCACATGTAAGGCACAGTAAAGTCTACAGTATTTGTATATCAAATCATGGCTTGTGAAAAAAAAAAAAGTCTGTGGTTGCTGATGGTTTTACTTAACTAATCTGTTTATTTAAAAAAAAATCTGGTATCAGATGCTATAAAAGTCGAGTTAATCTACTGTAGCCTATTTAAAATTAAACATGAAAAATCAGTTTCCAGTTACAGAACCAGCATTTCTATTAAATGAATCTGCTGCCACATAGTGGTTTACAATGTTAATTTGTTCATGGGACTGCCATTTGAAATGTTAAGAGATGTTAGAAGCAATTAACAGTTATGTCAACTAGCCTAATCATTCAATTATTGTTTCAATTATTCAGATAATGAACAAAATATCAATCAATGGAACGTTTATGCATTTAAGACATTTGAACCTTTGAACCAGTAACCCTTTGAAAAAAAATAAATAACCGTTAAGGTATCAGTGGACCAAAAATTCAGCATAAATAACCGATTACTTTATAAACCTTTAGTCCTTATGAATTATTGGCAAATAGTACTTTTCATAATGGGGGTATGACTAATCGATTGCAAACATTCATTGCTGACTGCACACACCTGTACACAGGGTAAGGTGTACTTGCATTCTGACAGACACATCACAAGGCGATTTCTTAGACTTGTAAGTTAACAGTTGTCTGTATGGTTGTCTCGTTTCATTCTATTTCCATGATTGTAATATACTGTACAGAGCTGCCCAGAGAATGCAGCCGAAGGCCACGCTGAACCCACTATCATTGAAAGCTTGAATACTAGGTTTTGAAGCATATGTAGATTAGAAACAAAATATAATTATTCATAACAGGATTGGCCAGTGGGCCCAGCTAGTAGAAGCACCGCCATTCGTACTGCAGAGTGAGTCGTGCTCTCTGCTACTTGTGGTAAGTTGCTGTTCTTTGCTGGGAACCAACAGGGAGCGCTACGCTGATCTAGAAAAATTTAACTGGGCAAGTTCACCTCGTTGTGCTCAAGCGACTACTCCTGGTCAGCCACCCAGGTGCTTGTGAAATGACTGGTTCAAAACTCAGCTGTTTAAAAGGTATGCATCTGCAGAGCTATTGCTTTATTTAATCCGATCGACAGGCTGTCACAATTTTATCCAACAGATGGCAGCCTACATTCCATATGCAACTGAAGCAGTCACTATATCCTTACAGAATAATCTAAACCCTAAAGTGCAGCTCGAATTTACAAACCAAGTAGCATTTCATGTTCATCTGATCGTATAGCACACCTGTGATACAATATAAAAGACGAACGGACTGAAACATGACAATTGAAGAAAAAGAAAAATAGCTGCTTATTATCTTTGCGTAACTTGCTAAATTCTCTAATCCTGGCGTTCAATGGTTTCCATTGAAATAAGAATCAAGTGTTTACTGGGCATAAGATTAATTTAATAATTCAGTCTGCTTGTACCCTTTTTTCAACTTCATTCTGGACAGCCAGTCCATGTGACTGGGGCTTTCAAAGTCAGTGCACACCGGCATGCTTTAATGTGTGTAACTACACTCCTATAGTATTTTAAAAATGATCTATAAAAACACAAAAGTGTGCTATTGAGTGCATGAGTGCAATTCTGTTCATTGAATCTTTAAAATTAACCTTCTCTAAATATTCTGTACAATAAGTGGTCTGGTCAGTGTCCCACGTCCGGTGGTTTCCTCATGTACTACGAATTGTGGGAACAGCAGGACTTACACCATATCCAAGTGTACAGTGCCTATAGAAAGTCTACACGCCTTTCAAAATGTTCACCTTTTCCACAACTTTGTAGAAAATTAATTAAAAATAAAAACTGAAGCAGCTCGGTTGAAGTGTCCACCCCCCTTGTAATAGCAATCCTAAAATTAACTCAGGTGTAACCAATCACCTTCAAAATCACAAACCAAGTTAAGTGGCCTCCACCTGTGTTAAATTGTAGTAATTCACATGATTTCTGGATAAATTCAGCAGTTCCTGTAGTTTTCATGCTAGTGCATTTCAAAGCAAAGACTCAACCATGAGCACCAAGGCGCTTTCAAAAGAACTCCGGGACAAAGTTGTTGAAAGGCAAAAATCAGGGGATGGGTATAGCCAGTTCCTTCTTCAGTGGTTTTGACAGTGCCACCGGTACTCTTCTCTTTGGTAGTTTCACAGGCTCTACACTATGATCTACTTCTAGCTTGAGTTTTCCCTCCAGTAGTCCTTCCCCTTGGAATACATCTGCAAACTCCTGTCGGATTGATTCCATGCTCCATGAGTGAATGTCTCTCTTGCCGATGGACTTATCAACTGCTAGAATGTTTTGGTGCTGTACTGTTATTAACTCCATAGCCTGTATGGCTTTGCTGCCTAGCAGTGGTCTGAGAACACTATTGTTGACAACAATGAATTCCAAACTATACACTTTTTGTTGCATGGATTTCTTAAGTTTGCATTTTCCAACAGGCTTCAGTGTGCTTTTATTATACATTACTAACACTTGCACACAGTTTTCTAGGTGGATGCCTCTTGTCAGGCGGTTCTCTGGAATTACATTGCAGCTAGCACCACAGTCCAGTTGAAATTTAACTGGTTGTTTGTTCAGTAACATGGTTGCAAACAGTGCTGCATGAGGCTGTAATGTTGACACCTGTACTACATTGATGCTCTCTGATTCTGGCTCCAAGGTTACACACAGGATATCCTTGCCACTGTCTGACTCAGTTGAAATATTCTCCAATGCTAACACTTTTTGCTTTCTCCTGCTAATGCTGCTTCTACATTTGTTAATAAAATGGTTCCACTTGCCACAACCCTTGCATCTCTGGCCATATGCTGGGCATTTTTCTTTATTCCTCTCATGTCTTCTTCCACAGTAGTTGCACTGTATTAAATTAAGAGTCATTTGGTGTGGGTTTTTTTTGTCTCATTGTTTCCTTTTGTGTAATTGCATGTATCTGTGTAGACCCCCGTTCTTCAATTGTTTTTTGTTCTTTGGATAATTCTGCAGCTCTCCCAATCTGTAGACACTTGGCTAAATTTAAGTCAGCTTCCCTTAGTAGGCGTTCTCTTAAATATGCGTCTCGAGTTCCACACACAATTTTGTCTCTAATGAGGGAGTCTATAATATTTTCAAAATTACAGGTGGCTGCCAATATCCTTAATTCTGTGACGTATTTGTCAAAACTTTCATCCGGGCCTTGGCTGCGTGTAAAGAAATGGTATCTCTCTACCGTCTCATTTTTCTTTTGGTCACAGTAACGGTCTAACGCAGTCATTACTTGTACTAACGTACGATCGGCGTGCGCTCCTTCATTTTGTGTTTCACACATCTCCCTGCCTTTTTCTCCAATCATGTAATACAATAGTTTCACTTTCAAAACATCCCCCTTTTCACCCATTGTCAGGGCAATGTATAAATTAAACTCCTATTTCCATCTTCTCCAGGCTATTTTTCTCTTAAGTCTATTTTTCCTGGAGTTTTGAGTGCGTGTTCCATTTTTTATTAACAATCAGTTATTAGCGTTTCCTCTTGTTACTGTACACAATATCTAGGATGTCAAGGGATCGATTTACTTACGATTACTTTTAGTCCTTTACGTTCTGCGTTTTTTTTTTTTCTTTGCGAAATCGTCTTCATGGATTACTTCAGGGTTCTTGAAAGCATACCGCTGCCACCATGTTTAAAGCTTGATGTGTTCCCCTGCAATAAGAAGTCGACACAAATCCAGATGGGAAACAGAACTCTTTGCTGCGTTTCTACTCTGGTCTTACACTATGCCATCTGCTGTGCAACCCATGTTTTCCCCGCCCAGGAAAACACACCACAGGAGCTCCCTCCCCACCATCCCTGAGAAAAATGTGAAGAAAAACAAACTAGTTCGAACAGCTGAGTGTAAAGGATATTGGGAAATGTATTACACGCATCCACATTTGCGCCTCTGTACTGTATTTTAATGCCGTTAGGGGACTACAGATCCTATAATGCATTTCGAGTTACCTGTTGAACCTGGAAGCGTTCCACCACCGTACAAGACAAAGAAAGATGTTGCTACAATATGCAGGGTACATGCTTTTGAACAGTAAACTGTGGAAGTCAATGTTTAATACCCTTGATTTGAGGGCCCCTTGCTGGATTTAAAATGCCTCTGATCAGAATGGGATGGGACATGCAGGTTTCAAGTGCAGTTCATTTGCAATGTACACTTTAATAAAAAAAAGGATTTTCAATAAAACGCACATACCGGTACTTAAAATGTATAACACTTTCAACTGTTCTGTAACTGAAATTTGATTTCAGTGGCTTTAAATTCTTGGTAATACAAATTATGATAAGAACCTTTTTTTTGCTGGCCCGTTGAAATTTGTATTAACAAGAATTGACTGTATAGAGATCTACTTTCACAGTACTATTTATTTGGTGCTCGCAGTGTTGCCAGATCCGTGGTTTTCCCGCGGAATTGGGCTACTTTAAAAACACAGACGCGGGAAATGTTAACGAGTCGCGGTTTGAAAATGTAATTAGATTGGTGGTATAGCTTTAAAAAACTGAAACTGTTTTCATGTTTGCAATATTGTTTCGGATATAGTACCAGCATTAGTATTTCAATAAAGGGATCGCGCTGGCCTGACATGAATGTTGATTTGTTCCTTCAGCACTTCTGTACGAATTTGTTGATAGAGTTTTTTTTTTTTTTTTTTTTTTTATCAAATTTACGAAAGCTTTTGATTGTTTTTGTTTGTTTGTTTTTGTTTTGTATGCATAGGACTACATGTTAACAATAAGCTTGCTTTCAGTTAAAACAAATAATTGGGCTGTTTTTTGATGTGTTATACGAAGTTAACAACAACAACAACAACAACAACAACAACAACAACATACAATAATAATAATAATAATAATAATAATAATAATAATAATGGTGGTGGTTTACATTTGCCATTCTTGACTTGAAAAAATGGTGCAAGCAAACCTACTTGGTTTGATTGATTGAGCACAAAAAGCTTAATACAGTATCAAATCTGAAAATACATTTTAATAAAGAAATACAAGTTTTTTTATAATAAAACCATTCTAGTGTACTTAACTAAAGTGAAGCCATGATTTTGCTATTTTGAAATGCCACCGCTTCAGATTATTACTGGTGCTTAATAACAGTAACAACGTTTTATTTAGTGTTGGTGCTGAACTTAAACCCGTTCATCGCCCCGCAGCAACACAGACCTGCTTCCTTATTATATATTTAAAAAATAAATAAATAAACACACACACACACACACACACCAACAAAAAAAATAAAGCCTGGTTTTCTCGTCTTTTATTAATGAATATAACTGAATTCGTACACAATAAAAACAAACTAAACTAACAACTACCTAGCCTATATTATTTAACACGTATTTGTTTTGTTGCTTCCAAACTAAAACTGCCCGGCATCTTGTTGCAGACACGCTGCTGCCTACGTCCGCTGTAAACAGTGCATCGCGGACTTGGGTCAAACCAATGTTCGTGTAGGGTGAGGTTTTTGTGTTTTTTAATTCTTTCTTTTTTTTTTCTTTTATCAATGTCAGACTTCTAGCGTCTTCTGAATGACTTTCAGGTTTTTTGTTATTACATTTTAATCACTTTTTTAAAAGACAAAACCATAACAAAATAATAGTGTGCCGAGTAAAAAAGTTATGGGGCGAAACGTATACCGGTATTGCCTCCCCTGTGCTCTATGGGTTAGGCGCCTACGGTCTCAATCAAGTTATAGTCACAAAAATCAAGTGCCTGCAAAAACATCTTTAATTTTCCACGACAATATATATATATAGTAATAACCTGAGATCCAAGATGTAAGAGTATAACTTTAATCACAGTGTCTTTATTAGAACGATCTCTGTTGAAACCTACACATTAGTGTTTTCTAAGGACTTTCTCGACCCCACGGTATCCTAGGTAGAGGGTAAGTATGTAGGGCGCTACTGACCTCTAGTGGCATAACTTGAACTGCATTATATACATAAACAATCACATTACTACATTCTCCCCCCTTAAGATTTCAGCTTCTCTAAAATTTGGAAACAGTTTAAACACAGTTATAAACAAAATGTAATGCTAATACACTAGATATCTCTGAACTATTGTTGTAACAACAACTACACAAAATAGTCCATCCTTAACTGTACATAAACATTTAATTTCAAACTTTTTTTAAAACATTTTTACAAGTCAAAGTCCTACAGGTAACTTCTGGTTTCAAAGCAAGCTGCTCTGAGACAGTGTCCGCATTGTTTGGAACAAGTTCCTCTGGCATGGTTACTCTAGCTGGTGGTTGTAGAACCTCTGCAGGTGTGTCCTGCACAATATCCTCTGACCCAATGGTGTTGTCCTGTTGTCTAGACAGGATCTGATCTATGTGTCTGCGTACTATCCTGCAATCTCCCAGCATTACCTTGAAAGATACAGGACCAGTCACTGTTGCAATGACTCCTGGTATCCACTTGGGACCATAACTGAAGTTTCTTGTCATCACAGAGTCTCCGTCTCCAAAACTCCTCCCCTTTGTGTGCTTGTCGTGGTGTTCCTTTTGTTTATTCTGCTTAAGTTCCACTTTTCTCTTTAAATCGGGATGACCTAAATCAAGCGTAGACCAAAGTTTCCTCCCTAGTAACATCTCTGCTGGGGAGAGTCCTGTGGTAGTTTGAGGTGTTAACCTATAGCTGAATAGTACCCTTGACACTTTAGTTGACATACTTCCTTCTCCCGCTTTCTTCATCATTGTCTTGAATATTTGAACGGCTCGTTCTGCGAGACCGTTAGAAGACGCATGAAACGGGGCTCATGTAACATGGACAATGCCATTTTTGTTCATGAATTCCTTGAACTCTGAGCTGACAAAACAGGTGCCGTTATCAGAAACTACCATTTCTGGTAATCCCTGATTGCTAAAACTTTTTCACAAACAGTCAATTGTAACAGCTGATGTTGCTGAAGTTATCGGGTAAACATCCATCCATTTGGAATGAGCATCTATGAGTATCAAAAACATCTGCCCCATAAATAGTCCTGCATAATCTAGGTGTATTCGCTTCCAGGGTCTGTCTGGCCACTCCCAGGGAAGTAGCAGGGCTGTGGCTGGTGCTTTCCGGTGTTCCTGACACTTGCTACTTGCTCTCCTCATCTAGTTTGGGCCACCAGAAATAACTTCTGGCCAGAGCCTTCATGCGCGAAACCCCTGGATGGCACTGATGCAGCTGTTCCAACACAGCCTGTCGTCCTCGCTGTGGGATGATGACACGTGCCCCCCACAAGACACAACCATCTTGCACACTCAATTCTGTCTTCCCAGCAGAATAAGGTGTAAAATCTGTTCCTTCCCCCTGCTGTGGCCACCTCCTTCAAACGTACTCTCTCACTCTAGACAGTATGGAATCTTTCCCTGTCCACACTCTCACCTCCTCTGCGGTCACCATCGCTATGTCTTCCATCATCAGCACCCTGTCTTCCAGACCTGTGGATTGGGAAGTGTCCGGCAGTGGCACACGACTCAAGGCGTCTGCGTTGCCATGGTCCTTACCCGCCTTGTAGACTATCACGTACTCATACGCCCACAGTGTCACAGCCAACCTCTGGATCCTCGGTGACACCATCTGTGGAACAGCCTTCGTTTCGTTTAAAAGTGAAAGAAGCGGTTTATGATCTGTGCATATAACACATTCTACCATAGAGATAATTGTGAAACCGTTGCACCCCGAAAATCACAGCCAGTCCCTCTTTATCAAGCTGAGAGTAGTTTCGTTCAGCTGACGTGAGTGTTCTTGATATAAAACCTATGGGTCTCTCCCACCCATCTGGCATGAGGTGTGAAAGTACTGCGCCTATCCTGTAGGGGGAGGCGTCACAGGACAGAATCAGCTCTTTCTCACTGTCCTAATGCACAAGTATATCTGTGGATTGCATGAGCTTTTTAGATTTCTCAAAAGCAGCCTCCTACTCTTTTTTCCATTGCCATTTTGTGTCTTTTCTCAACAATTTGTGCAGTGGAGCCAACAGTGTTGACAGGTTAGGTAAAAACCTGTTGTAATAGTTCAACAGTCCTAAGTAAGTCTTAAGCTCTGTTATGTTGGTAGGTGCAGGTGCATTTTGGATAGCTTGTACCTTGTTCTTAAGTGGGTGTAGTCCTGTAACATCCACCTTGTGACCCAGAAACTCAGCCTCACCTCCCAGAAAGGTACACTTACTTCTCTTTAACCATAGGCCTGCCTCCTCCACTCTCCGAAGTACCTCGCTTAGCATCTGCAGGTGCTCCTGATCATTCTTGCCCGTCACCATGATGTCGTCCATGTAAATGGCTACATGGGGAATTCCCTGCAGCAAACCCTCCATAATTCTTTGAAAGATAGCTGGACTGGAAGAAACCCCAAATGGAAGACGGTTTACAGTAAATAACCCTTTGTGTGTGTTTATAGTTACGTACTTTTTGGATTCCTCATCCAATATTACCTGTTGATAGGCATGACTCATGTCCAATTTATTGAATTTTGCCCCTCCTGAGAGCTTTGCAAAAAGATCTTCAATTCTGGGAATGGGATACTGTTCCAGTTTGGACGCCTGATTTACAGTAAGTTTGTAATCTCCACAAATCCTCACAGAGTTATCAGGCTTTGGCACTGGGACTATGGGAGCTGCCCACTCAGAGAATTTCACTGGTTCAATTATTTTGTCTCTCAAGAGGTGGTCCAGCTCAGCCTTCACCTTCGGTTTCATAGCATAAGGCACAGGTCTTGGCTTAAAGAACCTTGGTGTTGCCTCTTTGTCAACATATATTTTAGCCGGTGGGCCTCGCAATGTCCCCAATTCCTCTTTGAATACATTCTCATGTTTCTTCAACACATCCTGGAGTGTTGTTTTGTCTCTACCTATCTGGTTTACAGTGCCCCAGTTTAATTCCAACTCCTTAATACAACCGCGGCCCAGTAGGTTTGGTCCTTTGCCAGACACTACTACTACTGGCAGCTGTTTAACAGTCTCTCTGTACTGTACAGTTAAGTTTGCAGTACCCAATGTTTTCACTCTTTCGTCTGTATAGGTTCTGAGATGCAGGGAACATGTCTTTAGCTCAGGTACTTTTGCCCCATTCCTTAGTTTGGAGTACTCTGTTTCATTCATAATTGTAACACTGGACCCCGTGTCAACCTCAAATTGCACATCCGACTTGTTCACTTTTAACTGTAATGTGATAGGCACTACCTTGGGAATGCTTGTCTCTGTTACGTTATTCATAATGAACACATCTTCACCGTCACTTGCATCTGTTTCAGGATTTTCGCTAATGTGATGAGCCCCATGTTTTTTTCCACTTTTCCCTGCTTTTGTTTTCCTCCCCCTCTAGGTTTGGTTTTCTCCACAGGTGAGTTCGCCCTGCACGCTTTCCTGATGTGCTCCTTTTTTAACGCATCTGTGACACATTTCCTTAACAAAACGTCATTCACCATGTGCTCACCACCGCATCTATAACATGCCCTCATAGTTCCACCAGTTCGTGGTTCCCGCCACGTTTTTAGCTTTTGCACTGTAGCCTGGCTAGCATGTTTCCAGTTAGCACCATTGCTTCCTTTGCTTTGCCATTGTAAATCCTGAACGTCTTAGTTCGCTGTCTCCAATGCCTGAGCAAGTTTCAGTGCTTTTTTAAATATTAACTCGGTTTCTGCTAACAGTTTCTGCCCCTGGCTTATCTGGGCTTAACAAATTTCTCATCAGACTATATGTTTGGCTTCCTATCGAATTTAAGAGAATCGCCCTCTTTTTATTGCCGTTGTCAATCTCATTTGCTTCAAAAAAATGCGACAGCACTTTGCAATATTCCTCCCATGTCTGTATTTGACTATCAAACGGCGTGGTTGTTCCTACAGTGGCACCCATGTTCCGTTGTCTGTGAGCGCTCTCGCTAACATTAGCAGGTTGGGCCGAAGCTATGCAGCTACACTTTTCTCCTTCGTTGTCTCCATTTTCAACGACCTAAGGCAAGTCGTCCGATTTCCTCGTCGTCATATGTAATAACCGGAGATCCAAGATGCAAGAGTATAACTTAAATAACAGTGTCTTTATTAGAACCATCTCTGTTGAAACCTACACATTAGTGTTCTCTAAGGACTTCCTCGACCCCACGGTATCCTAGGTAGAGGATAAGTATGTAGGGCGCTACTGACCTCTAGTGGCATAACTTGAACTGCATTATATACATACACATTCACATTACTACATATATATATATATATATATATATATATATATATATATACCCCCTCGCTTTTCTGGCAATGGTTAAGCAATGACGTATACGCCTTCGTTGCCAAGTTCGTTACTTAGCAACCATGGAAAATACAAATAAAATCCGCGGAAACAGTCAAAGAAACAGACAGTAAAAAAAAAAAAAAAAGAAAAAGAAAAACCGGTAGTCTTAAACAACATATAGTGCAAACCTTTTCTAAGCATTTTTTTCATGACTTTTACAATACTTTTTCCATGTCAAAAACGGCATTATTATTTCTACCCTACCCCCAACCCCAACTACAGTTTTGACCTCTCGCCTGCAAGTCCAGTGTGCCTAACACATTAATGGAACATAAACAACTAATCACGGAACACTCAGTCTGGTAGCCACATACCCTGCTCGCACCGAAAGCACAAAACAACACAGATGCTGTATAACCTGATGAAAGAAACGTTATAGCAAAGTTAAGCTTTTTTTGTTCGTTTGCGCCACTGATTGCATTGTGTTCAAAATGCTGAGCTTTGGGTGGCATTGAGAGCCAAGCTGCTCAATTTACACAGTCATAACACGTGGCAGTCCTCTTTCCCAAAACACCTACTATTGTATAGACCGACTGTTGAGACACATCTCTCTCAAGTCCAAGCAGTCTTTCCTAGAAGGTACTGTACATAGCTGCTAGCATGATGTCTTTGAAAATGCACCACTCCTAGTCAGTGCCTCCTTATATTATACAAATTGTTTGCTTCTCACATGGGTAGGGCAAGGCCCTTTATTTAGGTTTTCTTTTGTTATTTTAAAAAGTATTTCTTATAATTTATGTGTGAAAAATCAACGAACAGTCAATTGCAAGGTCTGCCCTGCTTATATTCCCCTGAGAATACGCTAGCAACCACAAGCAGTGCGTTATTGCATTATATTGTAAACAGTCTTGTACTGCACAGAAAGACATTGTTTACATGAATGTAACTAAATATAAAGTTACTACCCCTCCCCCCCATTTAAAAGTACGCTTGTAAAGAGACACTTCACACATGAAGATCTTATCAGTCTGGTCAAACATAACTTTTATTGTTCATATATACAGCATTTTGCATCGTACCACAATTTTAAATACTGTATTTCAAACCCCCACCACATACAGCAGTCTGTATACATTATTTACAACTTTCTTTGCACAATGTTTTGTACTCCCTATAATCAAAACAAAGTTAAAACTTTCTCAAAGGGCATTCTTAATAATGGAATGCAATGTGACCCCCTTATTGCATTCGTAAATAGTTTAAAACAGTTGGCACACTTCCTTTAAAGTACCACAGATCATTTTCTCCCCCTTACACATATGGAGGCATCCATATAAACATTTGCCAAACAAAATTCCCACAGCATTTTTTCAATCTCTTTTTATGAAAGTTAAAACATACCATTTTTAAAATAACTAAAATACAGAAAAGTGTTGATATAATTTGACAGTACATTTAATGATATGCTTCTAATTAAGTAACTTAAAATAATTAACACATTAGTGTCTTCACTAATTGTATGTGATTAGCAGCAAATCAGATACATTTACTAAAATTCCCCTTTTAAGTCAAAACCTTCAAAACAAAACCAAACTAAATTAAAACCAGGATTTCCAAGGGAATCTTTTACTACTACATTTTATTACTAAAAAATAAAAAATCTAATCCCCTCACCCATTTCACCACCACCACCCTTTGTACAGAAGTGAAGAAAAATAGTATCCCCTAACCTCAATTACTGTATGGTTTTTAAAAACAAAACATGCACAGCAAAATAATGTTTAATATTAGTTTTAGTATTCATACAAAAACCATTAGTTTCTAGAAGCTGCTATACTAAGTTCTGGAAGAATTCAAATACAAATGCCAGCCTAATGCAATGGAAATGACAATGTACTAATAAATTGCATAGTAAGCTAGATATTGACTCTATTTTACCATAGGACTCTGGCTCAGCTATTGCTCACATCAAGTCACTATACTTAGATTCCCAAGTACTATATTCAGTTCATAAAATGTAGTAGAATAAAAAAGTCTGGCACTTGCTGGGAAAATGCAGGGGCGTCCTGAGGAGGGCTTTAGCAAAGCGCTAAGCTGTCATTTCATACAGAACACTTGAGTTAAATGCCAAGTGGGGACTGGCGTTCCAACCCAAACTGCATTTGACAACCAGATACTCTCTTCAACAGTATCAGGTTCCTTGGGTAGGGAGGAGAGCCTGAAAGGAATTTGGAAATGCAATACAGCTTCCTGTCTGTTAAGAATGCTCTCTCATGTAGTTGGCATTGAACTAGAGTGGTGTCACAGTGATGGGCATTTACTACACTTTCCCAGTGTGGGGTACTGCAAGTCATTGCTGTACAGGTGTACTGAAAACAGAAAGTCTAAGGGGGTTGAAAAAGAGATTTTAAAACCTGGTTATTCCATGGCAACTTCTTTTCCTGAAGTGTTCAGTATGTGTTCAGTATTCTAAAAAAGCCACTACAATTGAATACCACCCACTGAGCTTTGAAAATTACTTTAGCTGGAATGGTAAATTAGCACACGTTTCCCAAGGGCAGTAAAAAATATGTTTAATTAAAAATACAGACTGCAGAAAATGTAGGTGAACTCTGACTTTTAATATACTTATCTAAAGTTACAATAGCTCTTATTGCATCATAGAATGCTCTTCTTACCCTTAGTTTGAAAAATATCCAAACTATTTCCTAGTAAATGGTTATTCTAAGTTTATGTATATGGTCCATTTATGGAAACTACATAGGACCAGGTTCATAAAGCATGTACTAAAGTGTAAAACTTGTAAAAGCTAAAACTGTATGGTAATGTCACAGAACTAGCATGAAGCAACTACGCTATATGTTAGTTGTTTATAGATTTATAGCATTAGCAATTATTATTTTGTTATTTAATGGCACAACATTTTCAGAGGCGCAAATGCTTTCTCAGTCTTTCCCATGGTGGTAGAATTCTCCAATTGGTACATTATGTTCTAATACACAAGTTTTGTAAAAAAAAAAAAAAAAAACATTTGATACAAACTGTTGATCCAAAAAGGAGACTACCGAGAAGTTACTAAAAGCCTGTGATTTTAGCCCTGCACTGATCCATAGACCTGGTATAGAACAAAGAAATAGAAAGCAAGACCTCTGCTTCCCCAGTTTGATACTTAAATGCAATGACCAAGATATACCTTCTTATGTTTCCATCTAAACAAAATCTTTACTTTTGACATTCCTCATATTACAACACTGAAAAAAAATAAATAAATAAATCAGCATTTAGAGTTTATGGTATTCAGAAGGGCTAGCTTCTAATGTTTTAGGTCAACTGGAAGAAATGTGTCATTGAAGGTAGAGTTACTTGACCAATCAAATAAGAAAACTTAAATAAATAAATAAATAAATAAATAAATAAAAATAATAATAATAATAATAATAATAATAATAATAATAAAAATAATAATAATAGCAGTGACTTTAAAGTCAGATTATAAAAATCTTCCCAAATTAAAGTAGACATTTGCTGAATGAATCTCAAATTGTTACAGTATCTATAATTAGTAGGTTTGTCCCACCATACTTGTGACCCTCACTAGGCACTTGAATCAGAAATGAGTTTTGGGGATGTTCTAGTTAGGGGTGTTCTAATGTTGCCGCTATAGCAAAACACCCATCAACAATCTAAATGAGTACCACATTAAAGATGCCTGTCTAAAGATGACTTGCCAACAATTTGCTAAGCATAAAAGCCTGTCATTTCCCTATCTTGCTAAAAGACATTCCCCTAAACATTTCACATACTGTAGCACACAGAACAAAGCCAGACTGTCTGTACAAAAAGAAAGAAATCAAAGTAATAGTTAGTCTGCTTGAAGGAAATATTTTCTTTTTGTTTTATCTCCATTTATCTGTCCTTGGTGGTAAGCTTATCAATCAGCTCTTGCAGAGGTACAAGTTCTTTTCTGTCAATCAAGTTGAATTCCTACAGAAAAAAAAAAAAAAAAAACATAAGAAATTATTTAAATTCTCTATATCTACTAAATGTATTATCTTTCTCAAAAGCAGCTTTGTATAGTTAAACATTCATTCTTACAGTTCAATTACTGATTAAAAAAAAAAAAATTCTCTTCTGAAAAGTTACTTTAAAAAAAAAAAAAATCACAGAAAACAACGTTGGCAAACTAGTGAGATTTGTCTGGAAGGTTTTTAAATTGTTACAAATGGCAGGTATTTCTATGCCTTGTTAATGTAATCTTAACTAGGCCTTTTACAATACAGAAAAATGCTGCAAACAAATACAGTACATTGGAACATGCAATAACAGGAAAATCAAAGTTGTTGAAATGTCAGAAAAACATGTACCTGAACAAAGAAGATAAAGTGCTTGAAAGAAGTATTGAGATGGGCCTCTTCCTGTAGCTGAATCACAGTGTCAAAGTGCTGGTGGTAAATGTGGGCATACACTCGAAACAGCCGCTTCAAGATGGTCTTTGCCACGGACATGAAGTTCTTTGGGAAGGGAACACCTACAAAAAAACATTAAAATGAAGTGAGTATTAAGTCAAACTTAAAACTTAAGGTGAGTGATCTATAACCAAACAAAAAACATAAGACAACACATATAACCAAACTGCAGTGGTGGCCATGTATGTCTTTACATTCTTCATCCTTTCTTGAAGTTCATATATCTAACAATTCTATTCCAGTCAATCTTACCTGTCAGTTACTATAGGTTTCATGTTTTTATTTTAAAATAACACACATTATGGTAAATGTGTATTTGATTTTTATAATAGTATTTTTTGTTAAAGCTACTAAATTCACCAGTCATTCTTTCCCATTCTGCATTCTACTTCAGGAGGTCGCAGACATTGAAAACACGTGACAGACAAATCATAATGACATATTTTGTAGTTTTATGTTTGTTCAGGCTTCATGTGGCAAGAGCAACAATTTCAGCGTGTGGATAAAACTGTATATAAAGGCCTGTCCTTTTAAGGCACTATTATGGCTAATAAACAAATTCATTTATTTAATGTCCTTATAATGTGCATCGCATTAGACATAAAACCGAGGTCCTATTGTAAGTGACTGTGCAGCAGTTGTTGACGCATAATTCACCCCAAGTCTCTGTAAGTCGCTTTGGATAAAAGCGTCTGCTAAACGACTTATAAAATGTAGAAAGTAAAGCCATGAGAAAGTTCATGTTTTTTTGTTCACAGCAGTAAATAACAATAAAATAAAAAAAACTGTTCACTACTTGACAATACTGGATATTACTTTAAGTAAAGATACTTTCCAATTTCTTGGAACAACATAACCCCCTTCTACTAGCAACACCACGTGAATGTAAAATGGTTGTGTATCTTCTACTAGCAAATTTTGTACTGTACCTATTTTTGATGGGAAGAGGGTCTCATCATCCAACTGGTCCTGTACCCAGGTCATCAAGTAATCAATGTACTTTGGTGCTGAACATTTGATTGGCTTCTTTATATTGGTTCCATCAGCCCAATGGTACTCGTATCTTACAAATCAAACAACAATAAAATAAAAAGCATAACTCTCAAACTTCTCTTTCATATTGTTCCCTTAAACCTCCCACCACATGTAAAGCACATGCTCTAAGTACATACAGAGAATATCAGAAACAATTCAGCTGCCTGTGCCAAGACTTGTGCAGCATAGAATGGCAAACACATTCAGCTATGATGTCTAGGTCTTGGATTTGTTTTAGCCATTGGAAAAAAAAAAAAAAAAAACATGAAATGTTAAATATACAAACTAACTGTTAGTCATTTTCCACGTAACAAGTAATAAGTAAAATTAGTTTGTGAAATTAAATCCATGTTTTTCTATAATTAATTTTTGTGCTATACTGTCTTCCCTCTTATAAGGCTTGAGAAATTTCCAAATTGTAGTGCAGTACATACTCCAGCACGTTAGTTCTGCAGAAGCTTAAAAAACAGGAGGCACTGGGATGGCAGCTCCTGTTATGCTATGAGTTGTCTTTATGCGTACCCACCAACATAACAGACATCCATTATTCTGAATTCTTGGTTCCGGGTGTCTAGGTTTATTGGGCTGATTTTACAGGATGAATATATTTCAATTTTAGTTATTTTTTTATTTGGGTCTATTGGTCAGTAACAGTAACTTATTACACATGGGAAACCTTTGCAAGGTCTGAAAACAACAGATCAAGAAATGTCATTTCATTATTTCAACATTATTGTGACACTGAAGTTATATGTTTAGAAATGTATTTTAATTCCTTGCCCATATAAATATACCCCCTCCCAGCCGAAATAAAACAAACAAATATAAAACTGCGTCAGATGTTCAAACAATGAAAATATGGCTCTAAACCAAAAAAAAGTTTGATTTTATTTTATTTCCATATAGCGTGAGCACACACACACACACACACACACACACACACACACACACAAAGTGCTTTTGAAATCATGAATGCAAATGAAATAAGTTTCTACAGACTAAAGATCAAAAAATTATTTATGGGTCATGTTCCAAAGTGAATTGTAAGCTTTTATTTTTTAAGTAAGCTTTGTATTTTGTTTTAAATGTTTTTCAAAAAATAACATTGCTTTTCTATGTACTATTCATTAAAAAATAATAACACATAAATAAATAAATAAACAACCATAACCCACAGGCAGACAGAAGAAACAATGACATACTTGGGCCCAGCAGACATAAGAGCACAGCTTTGTTCAGTGCAGAAATCAGTGATAGTTCCATAAAGCATGTTGATCTGGTTGAAGAAGTCTACAGCTAGGGATTGAAAAAGAAAAACTTATTTAATTCTGCAACGTGAGATCGATAAGTAAATATATTTATTTTAGAATTATATGCTTGTTTGCATCAATATCATAAAAAACCCCAAATGACATTTACCACCAGAACAAATCCATAAAATGAATACCACGTAATTATTCTGAACCAACCACCACCACCCAAAGTTTTACAAAAATTTAAATTGTAAAAAGGAGGTAAATACTAACAGTAATTTAACACTGATTACATGGAGACAGAATCACTGTCATTTGGGGGTTTCCACAGCTTAATTTCTATGTCAAAAGAGAATGTAGGCTTTTCTTATAATCAAGGCATTTTCACATGCTTCCAAGGGCCACATTTTGGGCAACATGTATAAAAAAATACAATGGTACTTGTCAAACACACAAAACTTTCCTGTAAAAGTGCCTTGTTTATATTGCCAAGCAAAATGTAAACCAAGGTTTACATGTGCTAGTCTCAGATTAACAATTGACTCATTTGTATTTTCTTTGTCAAACTGGACTCTGGGGAAATGAAGCTGTCACACGGTTACCCTGCATCATTTGTCTTGATGAAAAAAGGCACAAAGGAGAACAAAGCAGTTATTGAGGCTGCCTGAAAGGTTAAAAGGTTTGATAATTATGAAAAAGAAAAGTAAGACAACCTACTTTCAAGTTTCTATGAATAAATCCTGATGACTTATTATGAGAACTGACCAAAGGCAACGTTACAAATACCTTTATATTTTAAAATACAGGCAGGTCAGTTATGCCTTGATGACTCCATGTAGGGAAGAGGGCTTTCTTATAATCATATATTGCTACAGATGAAGAGTAAAACAGCTGTTAGAATAGATACTGTGGTATAAACTTATGACAACAATTATGAAAAACAATTTATTTATAGTTGCCTGCCATTTACCGAACATATACTATAGCAGGCAGTAGCAATGAAAAGCAGTTGGACAATGAAGAATTTAAAATCTGACCTGGTTTGAAATTCTACAAAATTTAAGATACAGTAATCCGTCACATATCCGTCCTTGCCATTTATCCGCCATAATCAAGCTCTTCAGCAATGCTAGTTTATTATTGAACAGAGAAGATTAGTTTAGAGATTGTAGATCCCACCAAAGTTGTTGTGCACTGTGTTGTATGTGATCGTGCACTGCCATTGCTGGTACTGTCACGTGAGCTGTTCAGTAAATAAATCCTGTTCACCTGTGGGGTGTATCAACTTCAACCTCCGTCTCGCTCTCCTGCCTGTCACTCAGCAGCAAATGCATGCACGCACACAGAGACGGCTACTGCGTCACATGCATTAATACCCTGTACCTTTCTAAACACTGGATTTAGGGGAGCTCCTTAATAAAAGCTGAATCTCAAAACAATAAGTGTATGAATATAGTAAGTGTTACAGCTGTGTATAATTGTTTTTAAAACAGGATTAATTCATCAGACTTTTTACATAGCCACCCTTACACTGGTCCCTGCGCAATCGGATATGCAACGGATTACTGTAACACAATGTCAACAGCGAAAAAGTACCTGACATTCACAGCCAAGGATACAAATAATAAATAGGTACCAATATGAAACAAGTAGGTCACAACCTATACCTACGATTCCACACCATGTAAAATAGCACTTTAAACATACTGCTTAGTTTTTGTAAAATCAGACTAGAACATAATAATAATCTTTATTTTTTATAGCGCAATTCATACAGCACATCTCAAAGCGCTTTATAGTTTAAAACAATACACAATAAAAAAAAAAAAATAATTAAAACAAGTCACACAGCACCAGTACTGTACAACACATAAACAGCCAGCCCTACACACTCAAATGCCATTAAAAAAAATGTGTTTTCAGTTGCTTTTTGAAAATATCAACAGTATTTGAATCTTTTATTTTCTGTGGGAGAGCATTCCAGAGCTTGGGTGCATCACAGCTGCAGGCCCTCTCTCCCATAGACCGAAGCCTAGATTTGGCACCGTTAAGAGCCCGGCATCTGCAGATCTGAGGTTTCGCACCTGAGAATATACAGTTAACAAATCAGAGATACAGCTAGGAGACAGACCATTCAAGGTCTTGTATGTTAACAGTAGTAATTTAAACTCAATTCTGAACTTAACAGGAAGCAAATGCAGAGATGCCAGGACAAGTGTAATACGTACAAAAGATTCAGACCTAGTTAGGACTCAAACAGCCGAGTTCTGAACATATTGTAGCCTATTAATAACACATTTAGAGGCTCCAGCAAACAATGCATTACAGTCGTCTAGTCGGGAAGAGACAAAGGTGGTTCTGAAGATATTGTGGTTCCGAAGACTAGTGGTTCTGAAGATATTCTATAGTCTTCTAGAGCTCAGCCAATTGTAAGAATACTGTGATAAAACTTTTTATTGAATTAAATTAAATTATGGTTTTAATTATGGGTTAATTATGGGTTAATGTAACAAATCAAACCCTTATGGCTTGCACAATTTGATTAATTATATATATATAGTATTCAGGCCCCTTAAGTCAGTACTTCATAGAAGCACCTTATTCAGATCAGGTAACCCTCCCAAACTTAGCAGCCAGGCAAGCAGGAAACTGGTTCGGGATATCACTCTGAAGCCAACAATGACCTTGAGAGATCTGCAAAGTTCTGTGTTCGAGATAGGAGTCAGTGTTCACACATCAACAATAAGCCGGTCTCTACACAAAGCTGGCCTGTATGGCCGGGTGGCAAGAACAAAGCCACTACTCCAAAAGCCTCATCTGCAGACATGTGGAAAAAGGTTTTGTGGTCAGACTGGACAAAAATTGAACTTTTCTGTCTAAATTCCAATCGTTACTTCTGACGCAAACCCAACACCATCCCAACTGTCAAACATGGTGGTGGCAGCATCATGTTATGGGGATGCTTCTCTTCAGCAGGGACTGAGAAGCTTGTCAGGATAGAGGCAAGAATGGATGGTGCAAAGTACAGGCGAATCCTTGAGGAAAACCTGTTTGAGTCGGCCAAGACTCCGAAACTAGGGAGGAAATTCACATTTCAGCAGGACAATGACCCGAAGCACAAAGCCAAAAGCCACACTGGAGTGTTTAAACAAGAAGAGAATGAGTGGTCCAGTCAAAGTCCTGACTTGAATCCAATCGAAAAATTATGTTGAGACTTGAAGATTACAGTGCATTGTCAATCCCTAACAAACTTATCAGAACTGGAGCAATTTTCCCGTGAAGAATGGGCAAAAATTTCACCACCCTACTGGGCAAAGCTAGTAGAGACCTATCCAAAAAGACTCTTAGCAGTAATTGCTGCAAAAGGTGCTTCTATGAAGTACTGACTTAAGGGGCCTGAATACTTATGCAACCAGTAAATTTCATTGTGTACACTTTTTTTGTAAGTTTTGCTGACATTTAATCTCCTCCTCATATAACAGTGTTCAGTTTAAACACTACAGCTTTAAATAAATAGATAGAAAAACTGTGCATGCATTGTTTGTAATTCAACAAAATGTGACATTAATCACCATCCCCCACTTATGAAGAAGTTTGGTCAAACCAAAATTAATTAATATTATTATATATATATATATATATATATATTATAGAGGTCTCCAACCCCTTATATCGCCCCTCGCTATACTACGGATTCGGATATATCGCGGTCCTGGAGTTGGCTCCCCATTCCCTATTTTAACTGTCTAGATACGTATGCCTTAGCTGCAATATACTGACACTTAGAATTACTGTTTGTTTTATTTCGTACTGCACATCACAAACAACAATATACAAAGCAATTAAAAACAAAACATTAATATCGTACTGTTATCAGCGTTCCCGCTAAGGCTAAAATGCACACATTTTTCGCAGTAACTGGCAACAACCTTAGCACTCAGTTTACTAACTTTCATAAGTTAGTATATTATTATATGTATATTATATATTATTCATTGGCTGCACCAATGAAGAAAAAAGCAATATTTCAGTAAGGCAGAGCTAAAAGAAATATGATTATCTACATGAGGATGGTGAGATAGTATTCTTAAAGTTTTGCTGTAATTCACGTGAACATGTACAAGTCAATACCATTAAAAATTAAATGTCAGTCGTAAACACATAGAGAATAAGAAAGCGAGTAATAATGCCAGCACTGCATTCTTCTATGCTGAAAAACTAAGACCTAAGGTAATGCACTCAAGGCAGAGCTTTCCTGAAGTTAAATAATCGCATATTTCACTATTGTTTAATTTATTTCTTTCCACGCTAACTGCCATGAATGAAGATATAATTAGCAATTTTAAACCATGGTCATTTCTTAATTGAACTATATTTTCTGACGCTGAAGAAATGAGCTTAAAACTATTTTTCTAGCTATACAATTGATCACTATTGTGGAAAGGATATAGTCACCACACCACACACCGCTGGTTTCATAAAGACATTGTCTGGAGACAAATCTTTTTAAATCTTGTGAATAACACAGCAGAATTAGGAAAGAAACAATTGAGAGGATTAATTATACATTTACATTAAAAGTGGTACAACTTAAATTACAATCGGGTAATACATAGCAGTGAACCTGTTTTACAGCAACGAGTCAGTCAAAACACCTTTGCCAGTGTCTCACATTTTATTCTGGTTATTATTGTAATGCCAGTAAAACGCTAAATTTAATTTGTGGAGTACTGTACATAGGATTACTCTCACATGACATTGCTAGACTGTTACTAAACTGTTTCATATTTTTTATTGTTGTAAAGTGATGTCTATAAACATTACGAAAAAATGTTTAAAGTGTCTTCAGATGCTTCACTTACTATTACAGCAGCAACAGTCTGATTTGTGGTAATATTTATTATACATTTCATTATACGTTGATAAAAAAAAAAATATAGGATCAAATGGAATTGGGAATTTTTGAAAAACAGAATTTGGTATTCCCAAGAATGGAACAGTTAGTAGCCCTAAAGATGGTTACAATTGAAGGCAGTGCAGATGCCAGTGTTTTATGCAGTAGTATAAATTAATTTTATGCAGGTCACCAGTTAAGCATGCAGTCTACATCTATGATAACAACAGACAGAGCTGCATAGGATCACAGGATGATTCAAAATCAGAGGCAGAGGCACAGTAAATGTCGTTTAAAGTAAATTGTAAAATTGTTGCGATACTTGTGTTGGAATATTGTTTCAAAATTGTATAATGCAACAAAAAATATATTAAAATGGTTAGTGCATGGCATTTCTCACCGATAATAATTTACCCTTTCTCAGTCAAAACGGTAAGTTTCTCAGTATTTAAAAAGCTTAGAGGGAACGCTGGTTATCATATACACACGTATTGCACAATAACACAATCAAATTAAATATCTATTTGCTGAAGCGTTTTTTATTTTAGCCAACAAGGTGTACATGTGCGGCAGCAATGCACTAGCAAAAGTCACAAGGCAGTGACGTCAGCTCCTTAGCAACAAGCCTCCTATGTTGAGAATGGATTCTTTCAATGCAGCGGGTTTGTGCATTTGAGAAACGAGAGGAAGACTCATGAAATTAACTAGATACTGAAATTGATGAAAAGCAATGACCCTCCGTTGCATTAAAATGGTGTGCTGCTTTTTATATGAACAATGAGAAAAAGCAGGTTGCGTAGAGGATTTATACTGGACCCTGATGCTCAGGATAAAACGAGGGAGTGGTTGTACAGCATTTGTTAGCCTATTTGTTTTTCTATGGGTCTCTCACTATATCGCGGCCCTCGATATATAGCGGCTTTATATTGGACCCCGACATTCACGATATATCGACTCTATTTATGTATGTATGTCAATTAATTAAATTAGTTGATACAGTACTTAGTTCACTACCCAAAGCTGGGGCATTGCCATTTCCAGTTGCCATAGTTACTTTTTTTTGTATTCTCTGACATTCTAGAACATCTCTAAAAGGTTCTTGTGAGAAGAATCTTACTATTATTTTTATGTTGGTTTTATTTCTCTCCAGAAGCTGTCCAATTCCTCATGTTGTGCTTTTTCTGATAATTAGAGGAAATGTTGCCAATTTTTTAACCAATTAATGAAATGCTAAAAAGGAACAAGCATTTACATATAGAAAAAGTGCAGGATGAGCTCCCATCCAAGGTCGGCAGTGGAATAGCCTGGACTTGAACCGGCAATGTCCAGTCCATTCCACTGCCGATCTTGGATGTGAGCTCCCAGGGGGCACCGCACAATTGTCCGAGTGCCGCCCGAGGGGGGGGTAGGTCGGCCAGGGTGTCCTTGGCTCACTGCGCACCAGTGACTCTTGTAGTCTGGCCGGGCGCCTGCTGGCTTGCCTGTAAGCTGCGTTGTCCTCCGACACTGTAGCTCTGAGGAGGCTACATGGTGGGCCTGCAGTGTGTAAAAGAAGCGTGTGTTCATCTTAGCCCCACCAGAGTCAGTGCAGGGGGTGGTAGCAGTGAGCTGAGCCTAAAAATGATTGACTATTCCAAATTGGGGAGAAAATGAAACAATTGGCAACTAATTAATTAAAATAATAATAGTAAGAAGAAGAATAAGAATAATAAGAATAACATACTAAAGACAACAGCACAATGTTGCAGACAGACACATTTTATGGTCTGACCCAAATTTTACACAATTGGTCAAGTTTATTTGTCCAACTGAAGTCCACCCATGAGAACTAATGGAATACTGATTTCTTAATTTATTTTCTCTTCCCAAAGCCACATACCCTCAGGGACTAAACCAACCAAAGGATTCCCATGGCTGCAAAGAGCTTTAATACCTGCCTGGGGAGGTCTACCACTTTGACTGACTATAATTCTTCAGGTCTAGCAGTGCAGACAGACAATCAGTAAATACTGATTTGCAATGGTTATTCATAAAGTGCATTGGTCGATTAATGAGTTGCATTGACAAGCAATTCACTCGATATACAGTATGAAAAACTACGTAAAATAAGTAGATACATATTTTTTTTAGGTCTCACCCCACTCAGCATGTTACAGATTAAGACTATGTTAACAGTTACTCGGATTGAACACAAATAAAAATGTTGTAAAACGTGTCTTCTACTTACTGTTTACTGCAACCCATTCATTCAAGTCCTCCCCATCGGGTAGCATAACAGCCATACGAAGATTGCCACTTCCCAAGGTAGCTTCTGCATGTTTTAAAAGTTCATACTGGTGGGAGCCTTCTGGAATGTTTTTCTTTGGTTTAAACGTCTTAGATGAGCGACTTCCACTATGAATAATAAAAGAAAATATACTGGGTTTAAATTATCATCAGCCGATACTGCATGCACCTCTGATAAATGTTAATATTTACCTCAACTCGTCTTAACTGTAGGATTAACCTGCAAGTGACACTTATTCAATAACTGTTATTGCAACATCTTTTAATATATAAAAAGTAACCTATTTCTTTAAGTGTTTTTATAGAAAGATCTGGAAGAGTTTGACCAGTAGTATTAAGGGTCAATTTCTACCATATTGCATGGTATGGGCAGGCATAAGCTACAGACAATGAACACAATTGCATTTTATCAATGTCAATTTGAATGGAGATACCGTGACGAGATCCTGAGGCCCATTGTCATGCCGTTCATCCGCCGCCATCACCTCATGTTTCAGCATGATAATGCACGGCCCTATGTCGCAAGGATCTGTACACAATTCCAGGAAGCTGAAAATGTCCTAGTTCTTCCGTGGCCTACATACTCACCAGACATGTCACCCATTGAGCATGTTTTGGATGCTCTGGATCGACGTGTACGACAGCGTGTTCCAGTTGCCGCTAATATCCAGCAACTTCGCAGCCATTGAAGAGGAGTGGGACAACATTCCACAGGCCATAATCAACAGCCTGATCAACTCTATGCGAAGGAGATGTGTCACGCTGCATGAGGAAACGGTGGTCACACCAGATACTGACTGGTACTCTGATCTACGCCCCTACCTTTTTTTTTTTAAGGTGTCTGTGACCAACAGATGCATATCTATATTCACAGTCATGTGAAATCCATAGATTAGGGCCTAATGAATTTATTTCAATTGACTGATTTCCTTATATGAACTGTAACTCAGTAAAATCCTTGAAATTGTTGCATGTTGTGTTTATATTTTTGTTCAGTGTAATAACAACAAGTTATTTTTTGACAAGACAAAAAGAAACAAAACACTCACGATAACAATGCTGTTCTCCTTCCAGTTCAGCATTAACCATAACAAAGGAACAGATCACCTTGCTACATCCCCTTATGTACTGTCAATCACGTCCCCTTGGTTAAGGACTGCAACCACTCCTCCAATCTGCGGCTGCCACATCGTTTCCCTTCCGGGTCGATGATTTGGTGTACGGTAGCTCTGCCCCCTTTCTAGATGGCAGACTTCCATCTAACCCTGGGAATGAACTGTCTGGCCATCCAGTCCAGGCACTCTGTTCTCTTTACACAGTGCCCTCACAGGTCGGAAGGGAGATTTAACACCAAGAATAATTCTGTCTCCATCACAGGAAGTCAATGGCATTTCAAGAGTGCTGAAAACACATGGTAGCCTACATATAAATCAGCAGTATTTGCATTATATAACAGAATGTGAACCCTCGTATTTGGTGCATGACCCATCCACCCAAATATTACACTGTACTTGAACAAGTGTCTTCAGTATACAACATTGTGATTAGCCAAAACAGATTTATATCAGATTTAAAAGACTGATCTCAGAATTAATGCCATATTTTGAAGCAACAGTAACAAAACAATTGCAATAGTACAAACTGTCAATAAACTCCTTGTAGGCAGGAACAGCTAGTCTACCTGATTGTTGTACTTAGCACAGAGGTAAATACGGCCATAGATGTTCAATATACATAATGCAGTTTAAACTAGTTTCTTTGTCAAACAAGAATCTTTAAGACCATGCAGTAAAAAGCCTATGGACTGCACACTGTAATGTAACCAGTTAATACTATGTTGATACTTAAAAGTACAGAACCAATTATGAAATCCTACAATTTAATGGTTACAAATAAGCAATTTATTGACAGATGTGTTTACTACTAGTGGATGTACTGCTTTGCACTGCAAGATAAACTTGATTATCTGAATACATGCACGTTTCATGAAATGTACTGAAACAGAACCACATAAAGGTGTAAAAACATCCTTTAGAAATGTAACTTTGGTAAGAGTCCAGAAACATTGTGCGTCAGAAAAAGTTGTTTCCACACGCATTAGTACTTTGGAAAAGAATGGAGACTTCTTGAAAAAAAGACAGTATATATGGCAAGTCACTACTTGCTTGCAGTTTGAATGATTCACTAAAAACTAGCCAAACTGTGCTTCTCTTTTGCTTCATATAAATATCATAAATATTTTTTGTTTCACAAACCTCTACTACAAAACTGTGTCATAGGACATTACTGTACATGCCAACTCAACACACTTTTTACATGTCCTGAATTTGCTGCAGGCAGCTTAAATCAAGAGCAAGGATATAGTGAAAATAATTAAGATCAGCTAAACAATCAAAAAATCTGCACAATTCTTAATATCTTGTGAATGGTAGTGCTACAGTAGGGCTGTTATATTTTGCATGTTTCCACTGATGGACTCTATGGCATCTGGCAACGCAATCGGAGGAAGTCACATAAAAAAAGTCTGTTGATTTAACATGGAATGACCCTTTATAATACAAAGAAGATTTGAAGTCAGTGCCTAAAGAGGTTTTGTTCACAGACTAGGATGTCTAAAAGCCTACTGCACTTCTTAAAGGTCATTCTATCTGGGTCTAATGTTTAGTTATCATTAAATGACAAACAGAATCTGCTTTTACAGACACCACACAAAGGGAATCATTCCATCTTGAGTGAGACAGATTTTCTGTGAAAAATGCATGTAAAATGGTATCCATAAGAAATTGAAAAATCCTAATTTCAGCTAAATCTGTCGCATACTATCACCCAATGTTCTGACTTTTGGCCCAATGACCTAACAGTAAAGTTTTAATTTGATTAATCATTTACTGTACTTATTTTGATTTGCAATTGCTGGGAATAGTTATCCGACAACTCCCCTGCACAGGAGTAACTCACTTTAAATAGCATATTCCCGAATCACAACAAAATGATAATAGGCTGAAAACTTTCATATATAGTATGAAACATATTGCCTAGTCCCACAGTTGGGATCAATTCCATTTTTTAAATTCCAGTTCCAATCCCAGTTCCCTTTTCTACAATTCCAGTTCCTATTCCGTTTTACAGCATAGTCTTTACTGACGTTTAGGCTTTATCAGGTTACCTGTCAAGTTCATTAAATTGTATACAGTGCCTGTTTGCTCAATAAAGCCTTTGTTGTAAAATAATTGGAATAGGACTTAAAATTGATTAAAAGGAAACTGGGATTAGAAATGGAATTGAAAAAATATAACTGACCCCAACTCTGCCTAGTACTCAGTATCATAACTGGGCAGCACATATCTTAAGACTTGCCTTGCACAGAAAAGGTTGTGAAAGACTTTTGGAAATCACAAATAGTATACTGTTGTTGCTGACATCCTGTCAACCTCCATACATTACTGGCCAAGAATGGGGAAAAAAGATGCTCTTAACTATTACAGAGGTTTCTAAGAGATCAATGGATGATGACCCCCAATATTTTATATTATATATATATATATAAATTACAATGTAAACACCAAAATACATTAACATGAGAAATCTAATGCCATGGACAAAGGGCGTTAGTCTTGGCAGTCGTACAGTTAAATTTTAAATCACGTTTACATTTCCTGAAGAAGATACGTCTGAGGTAAGCTTCCGTTTGTAACCCTTAGCTAATAGAGTTGCGACTCAAAGCACCACACGCTTTAAATCATAGCTGAAACGTGTTGTTCTTGTTTTTTCTTTTTAATTTGTATTTTATTTATTTATTTATTTATTTATTGGGGGGGGGGGGGGGGTGGGGGGATTACATAGTATAAATAAAAACCTTAGGTAATCCATGTTATTAAATAAAGGCCCCTGCTTAAATAAAACGACTACATTACATGTACCGAATACAAGAGATGTAACTGGGAGCCACTTATGTGTTCTGCCTAGTAATGAGATGAGACTGCATGCTTGGGTCAAACGGGGACCACAGCCATATTACCGCATTACATTATTATCTGTTCAACAGAGCGTGTACATGTAAGTTACAATTTCTGAGCAAGTACTGCTACATGTATGGGTGTCATTACTGCATTTGACTGTGCAATTCGGGCCTTTTACATATAGAGTGATGTCTGATTATTTCAATGAGTCTAATCGGACCAGAGTCAATAGCAGATGTAAATGACATCTGTCTTTCCATTAAACAAGACACACACACACACACACTAATATATATATATATATATATATATATATATATATATATATATATATATATATATATATATATATATAATGTCATGAGCAGCAACGGCTGCAAAATCAATGACATTGTGAGAGCATCACGTAATAAACAAATACATGCAGCATTTACGATTAATGTTGCTTGCAACTAAGTCCGAGCCCAATTTTAAAACAGCATCAAAATGTTTAATTGTTGTTTACGTTTTCCTGTGGCATATGAGACGAATGAAATATACGGACACGGTCTGTTTCGTATGGTGCCACTTTCCTAAATCCGCAGCATCCAAAAAGCCAAGTTCAACAAATAATAGCAGCAACACATTTATACTCACAACAAAAAGCTCATTTCTGTTCACGAACGAAACTCAGTAGCTACACGTATGTCAAAAGAGGTGTAACTCCTGCGAAATGACAAAACTGGAGAGCGCTGTTTACAGGTAAGGTGAGTATATAAATAAAAGAAACTGATAAACGTCTTTCCACTCCTTGTTCTCCAATACGCTAAACTTCTTTCTCTCAAAGTCTAAGCGCACGCCACGAAACATCTCGCGAGAACAGAGATGCTGACACAGCGAGATTCGGAGATTGATCCCTTTCTTCTCCCTTAACCTGAAGTGGTGCTGTAGGATTCACGTTTGTTTAAACATTGACATTAAAATTAACAAAAGACCAATGGCTTCGGATGTTAATAAGTAATAAGCAATCTAATGCAGCATACATTGCTTTCTATGTTGCAATACAACTGCTTTTGTATTCAGTTTGTAAAGGACCCTATAGTACCGTCCAAAACAGTTTCCTTTATATATTAATACTGTATACGACTGTACATATTAGTATATTGAAGAAAAACAAATACTGTATGATTTATGTGTGTAGGAATACACTACTGCACTAATAAATGTCGACTCGTTTGTATCCTACATGAATTAATAAACAATATTTTTTTAAAGTATTTCATATTCAGAAAGTGACTGGATTATATTGGTATCTTTTTATAACACTTTAAATATGCATAATTAAACATGCCATTGCATTATACTACTACTACTAATTATTATTATTATTATTATTATTATTATTATACATTAACAAATTCAATATTATTAATAGTACGTGTCATCAGCTGTGTATAATTTAAGGACATTCAGAATATGCGTGCCACCAGCCAAGTCTATTTCACCACTAGATGTCACTGTGCGAAAACAGGAACCATTACATTGTAATGTAGTTTCGTTTCTGTGTTATGCTCTCCGTCTCGTTGACCTTTAAACGTTGAACAGGGTTTTCCTACATTAGTGACATTCAGCATCTGGTTTGACATTTGTCGGATCTCAGTTCATGCCGGTACAGTTGTTTGTTAAATCGTATTAAAAACAAAAACAAAAAACTAAAATAACTGGTGCCTGTATCAAATGGTTGTAGGTTTTAGAAATACGTAGGTACTGTGCTCGTCTCGTGATGTCTGTGCACTGCAGATCTGTCCTTTTTAAAATTCTCATCCGAAACGTCATGGGGAAACTGCATTCTTCGAGGAATACATGGTCTGATAATTCTAATATCCGATTTGCTTTGTGTCACTTTGGAAACCAAACTGGACCTCGTGTTTCCCAGCATGGGTCACCTGCTCAGCATGCAATTAATACACTGCTTCCTCCGGTCCCACAGTCTATACTGGGGAAATCCGTGGTACAGTCCCGCTGTTTCAGCCAGGTAAAAACATTCAGATGCCAACGAATATAATACTGCGGGATGCGGTGTGACAGATATTAATTTAAAGATATTGATTTATTTATTACTGCACTGTACATTAGCTGTAATTGAATTTGAGAAGCAGTACAGAATAAGGCCTGGGTTGTTGTGTGTGTATAGATCCAGTGTAGATACACGTTGCTCTCCTGCAAAGTGTGCCCTAAAATTAATTGCATCATTACATGCAATGACCCTGTTAGGCTACTTTTATATGCGGTGTAGTAAAATCAAATGTTTATTTATCATATTCCCCTTCACTGTCAACTTGCAGGCAGCATCGTTAACAAGTGACTCAGGGAAGTCATACCACTGCTGGGTCAGAAAATCATAGACCAAAAGGAGCAATGTTGCTTTTTGTTTGTTTTTTTTGCCTGGGATTAAAGTTTATTATCTGTTGGCAGTAGACTGGTTTTCCTTTTAAAGAAGACGAATATCCTCCTCTTCCTGACTATGATGACAAAGCAGAAGCTGGAGCTAAAGAAGTGTTTATTATCCGAGCAAGAGGCCTTCCCTGGTCTTGTACAGTAGAGGACGTGCAGAACTTCTTCTCAGGTAGCCTTTTGTTACAATAACAGTTACTGCGACAGCTGTAAAAAAAAAAAAAAACACGCTTGTTCTAGCTGTTCCCTACAGTGCATTCAAAATCCCTGGAACTTTAACATGTGACACGCATTATGAAGCCACCAGTTTTTGGTTTTTTATATTATTTTACAGTGAATGATTAAGTACTGTAGTGTTGTAAGGATTGCTGTGTTAAGTGGAATTGTTAACATACTCTCATTGCGTTTATTGCCTTGCATTTCAAGACTGCAGAATTCGAGGTGGTGCTGATGGAATACACCTAACACTGAACAGAGATGGAAAGCCAAGCGGAGAAGCGTTTATTGAGCTGGATTATGAGGAGGATGTCCAAAAAGCTTTAGAAAAGCACAGGCAGTATCTGGGCCCGCGTTATGTGGAAGGTATGCTTCTAAACACTGACATAATAGCAAAAAGTCTGGGCTAAAATAAAATGCGTAGTTCATTCTTTGAATGTGAAGAGGCAGGCCTTTAGTTTTAACAAAATGGTCCTGTGGTGCTTGATTAGTAGAATGATTAACTCCAGCCCGCTTCCGATGTGAAGGTGTAACAGTGTCTACTTAACAAGATCACTGACATTGTATTTTTTGGTTTTAAATTTATGAAAGGTATTACCTCACAGGCCCATGAGCAAGGCACTACATTTTTATACAAATCACCAGAAGTGGGGGTGGGTGGGGGAGGGGGCACTGAATGGCACATTTTCTGAAAAGTCAAGAAGCAGAGCTGGCACTGTGGCTAATCTCTTAGAGTGCGATATATTGACAGTTCTCATAGCATACATCAGTCTTTAGTATGTTCTGCCTAGATAAACATTTTGACAGTCGGAAATCCGATTTACCACCAACAGGCATAGCAGCGTGTATTCGAGTTCCCAAAGTGTAGTTTAAATTTAAAAAGCTGTCATACAGTGACTAAAGGTGAATGTTAATACTTCCCTTTGAGCTTTAGAAAACAGTTATATGGGAACAAAAACAAAACAGGAATAGAGGCATGAGTTGAACATAACATACAGTACAGTACATCTCAGCTGCATCAGTCAACTGAGTTGATAAAATTAAATGTAGGTACTTAGATTACTGGCGCATTTGTTGATTCGTCGGTTTGTTTTCTTTTTACAAAATATGTTGGGACATAGCTAATGCGTAAGACACAAATATAGCTATGGTTTACTGCAAAGTTGGCTAAACGTTCTGTATTATATTTCTTAGCAGACGCCCTTTTCCAGGGCGACTTACAATTGTTAAAAGATATCACATTATTTTTAACATACAATTACCTGTTTATACAGTTGAGTTTTTACTGGAGCAATCTAGGTAAAGTATCTTACTCAAGGGTACAACAGCAGTGTCCCTCGACCCTCCAGTTAGGAGTCCAGAGCCCTAACCACTACTCCACACTTCTGCCATGTGTAGGTAATTAGACAGCTAATTGCAAGTGTAAAAAATAACTAAACAGCAACTGCACAAGCTGGTTGCTTGCGTGCCTTGCAATGAAAGTATCTGTATGTATGCTGCCGACGCGCTGTAATTTCGATACTATACTATCGAAGACGCAATATCTCGTATCTCAGCCGTCCAATCGCCTATATGCTTTTTTTTTTTTTATATATAACCATGGCAACTGTACTGGGGTGAATGGGACATATATATATTTTTGAACCACAAGGATGAGCTAGACTTGCTGCAGTGGATTACATTCTGATACGGTTTGGTTTGAAATGTTTTTAATTGTCAATCACTCCATAACTGGGTGGCCCCATGAGCAAAATGGGTGGGCTCAGGCCCAAGCGTGGCGCCGCCCCTGGCACCGAGTCGCCTATACTGTATTCATTTGTATTTGTTGTCTCTGTTTTTTTTCCCCAGTGTATGAAGTGACAAACAGTGAAGCAGAGACTTTTCTGAAGCAGTCTGTGGATTCTCCTGTGAACGATGGAGTTGTGCGTCTCAGGGGACTCCCTTTTAGTTGTACTGAAACAGATGTCATTCAGTTTTTTGAAGGTTTGTTTTCATGATATTGTTAAAAATAATAATAATGAAACACAAAAAGGCATACTCTGCTTGTATAAAACCTGTCCTTAGACAGGAGGTTTTCTCTCAATTCCTATCACACAGACACAGGGTTTTTTTTAATGAGAGCTCATGTTTGTAATTCCAGTTATGTTGGCTGATGTATGTTAGTAATATTTTTTGTATGTTCTATTATTACGTATCTATAATTCTTCTGCCCTCAGGTCTGGATGTTATTGCAAATGGAGTTACATTAGTTACAGATCGCAGAGGGAGAAATACAGGGGTTGCTTTTGTAGAGTTTTCTTCACCAGAAATGGCAGATCAAGCTTTACTGAAGCACAGAGAATCAATGGGCAGCAGGTATGAAGTCAGCATTGTGCATACTTCACTTCATGTATTTATTACACTAGGGTTGTCTAGTCCTACTAAACAACCTCTGGCTTTCATTCAGGTATATTGAAGTGTTCCCAAGCAGTAAGATTGAGATCCAAACCCCCAACACCCCACAGAAAAAGCAAGTGGAGGCTCGTCCCTCAACACAAGCTACTTTCTCCAGTAACACATCCACAGGGGTTCAAGATATCAGGAATTCACCCCCAGACTATAAAAGCAGTAAGTTATTTAAGTAATGAGGGAATACCAGGGAGTGGGTTGATGTGGGAATCAGCATGGTGGCCTGTTGACTTTTTAAATCACTGTATATGATTCATCTTATATCAATGAATCCTAACACTTCCTAGTGATATATTGCAATCTTTTGGTTGCATTGGTATAATCACTACATACTGTAGCTACTTCTATTCCTACCCCAAAATCAACCACAAAATCTTTACAAATAGGTTTGGGCAGTTGAAAAATCATCAAAACAGATGTGAACAAAACTGGGGATCTTATTTGACTCTAAATTATATTTGAGTCTCAAATTTAAGTCACCAAAGACTCTTTTTACCATCTGCAAAATATTGCTAAACTTAATTTCTTTCATTGTCTGCTGCTGAGAACCAAATTCATGGTTTTGTGCAATCCTAACTTGACAACAGCAGTGCTCTGTTTGCTTGGCTCCCAGGTCATGCCGTAACTTATCTACAGCTTATACAGAATAAAAAATTAGTTTTTTTTTTTTTTTTTTTTTTACATTTTTAAAATGTGTACACTTCTTTTGCTTTTCTTTTTTTAACATTATATATACCAAAGTTGATTTATTTGATTGTTTTCTTTTTACTCTTTCTCTGTTTAAGTGTGCTTTCTTTAGTTTTGTCTTGTACATTGTTTGAGAATGAAAGGCGCTATGTAAATACAATTTAATTTTGTATCTTCTCATTTAGGTGTAGTCTTTAAAAAAAATACACAACAGTCCAAAATTACTGGAAATTAAACATCAAATAAAGTCACCTACCGGGACCATCACATTTATCATTTATCATTATCTGCATAATTTTCAACATGACCTTAATAATAAACACGCTGTGTATTATTATTTTGTTTATTTATTTTTTTACAGGCAGTGGTCTAATGTCTCAATCAAATATAAATCCTGAAACAAGTCTGTTTGGTCACAACATACATATGAGAGGTTTGCCATTCGAAGTTAATGGAATAGATATTGTAAACGTAAGTTATTTCAATACATTTTCTGTAAACAGTTTTTTTATGAGTGATATACTTTTCTTTTTAGTGTGTGTGTGTGGTGTATATATATATATATATATATATATATATATATATATATATATATAATATTGTATGTTGTAATGTTCAATTTCTTTTTTTTTTTTTTTTGTAGTTTTTCTTTCCACTGAAGCCTGTCAAAATTCACATTGAGTTTGGCCCTGATGGGAAAGCCACAGGTGAAGCAGATGTGTATTTTACCACTCATGAAGATGCAGTGTCAGCAATGTCCAAAGACAGATCACACATTCGTAAGTGTTTCACAACTGCTTTGAATTTCAGTTTAAGTGTTTATTTACCAATGAAGAATTGTATTTTTCATATTACTATCCAGATTACTCACTGAGCTCCAAAAGGTCTCTTTTGATTTAAATAAGTGAATTATCCAATATAAGGCCAAAGACGATTAGTAGCTTTCTGGAAAATCAACAAAATTGATCTTTTTTTTTTTTTTTTTTAAAGCGCATGAATGCTGTCTGACAGAGCCATATTTGTTTCAGTAAACTTAAAGTAAACTCAAGGTTTGCCTTTTGAAACTGATTGCATTTTATGTTTATAGCCTTTTAACAGCATGGCTCTTTCAGCCAGAATGCTCTGCAGCATACAATCTTGCAGGATGGAAATATGTATTCATTCTCATAAGAGCAGTGCTACAAGAGAACACCAGCTATCGTCCTCTCCCCACAAGTTCCCCCTTGAACTGACTCTAGCAGCCAGTGCTGTGCAATCAGTTTCCAAATTTAACCAGACTACATTATGTGATGCATTCCCTGTATTTAGACCACCAAAGTGAGTGAGTAAAATTGTCTTATATAATTGAGAGCTGAGGCTAATAAAGGGAGATATTTGGACTGGTTTCAAATTGAAAGGGTCTGACAGGGAGTGGTCTAAATGGTCACAAGAAGGGATTTGCTGCATTTGTTAATCAATAATATCTTGCCTGACTTGTAAATTGTCTTCCCTACATCCAGAACATAGGTATATAGAACTGTTCCTGAATTCTGGATCAGAAAACCAGTGACATGAAGATGAGGTAGGAGCTTTTTAATTAGAAAAATGGTATTATATTTTTGGATTCATAAAGCATCAACATAGCTTTTCACTTGGCAGACATATATAAATATGTCTCATTAGTCCTCGATTTAATGTTGTGTTTATCTGTAATAATAAAGTTATATATTTTTAATTACTGGTTTGATATACAACCAATTTTGTATATATTCTGTATTGTTCATTCCAGGTGTGTCCAAGAGTCAGGGACAATATCTGAGAAGACAGCAATGTTCCTGGGCAGAATACCTGCATATTAAAAATAAGTAAAAACATATCCATAAGAGTCTTCTAATGTATAGCAGCTTCATGACAGCTGCCTTTTTGAACATAATGACCCCCCCAGACAAAGATGTAATTTATATTCTTGTGTTAGAGCGAACCCTTCTGCCAGATAATATAGCGTTCGGGCTAGGATGTAAAATTACTGAACTTGAGCCACAGAACATTAAAATACTGTCAGCTTTTTGAGTGTTGCACTTGTCTAATTCTTTAAATTCTAGAGAGGCTCCAGTGACTGGTTTAACCCTTATAATACAGGGATTCATTTTTCAAAACCACTTCTATGATTTGATTGTAGAGCTCCAAACAAGTTTCTTCTAGAAATTAATTGGATTTATCTTTGATTGAAAGGCATTTAGCCCATTTTCAGAGGTAAGAAATGTGAAAATAAATTTATATGGATAGCAACAAGCCTATTCTGCCTTGCTTGTTTATTTGCAGTTGCCATGTATAATAAAAATATGCTCCGTGTTATTTTGTGTTACTGGTTTTTACAAACACATCAAAAGGCTAACATATTTTATCATGTGCTACACAAAATAACGGTTATAGAGTTTAAATGTTAAATTAATTCTATTTTAAACAATGCAAGACTGGAAACAATCCACTATTGTGTTTACTGTACTGTTTAGCATTATGTGCCTAATATAAAATCAGGAACTTTGTGTTTCCTGTTACATAGAACAGTATAATAATGCAGGAGTGTACTTTGAGAAGACTAAACTGCATATGTGTAAGAGTCGTGTAGGAGGAGCCGATAGGATAGAAAGTATGTATAAAAAAAATAAACGTACATTGACAAAAAAATTCAAATTTCATTTTATATTCTACATATTTGAACATAAATATTCAATCTTTAGAGCTACATTCTGTATGACTGTTTCCCAGAAATGAATTAAGGTCACACAAATACATTGTGCAATGTTTAGATTAAGCACAATCAAACCATCTTCGAATTGAACTTGCATCAATTACATTTCAAATGTGTTTTGAATGTGTAAAAAATGAACCATAAAAGTATACCTTTTTGGCTATTCGGTTAATTTGTGTAATGCAAACTTTTCTGCGTACAGATATAAATACTGATATTTTAATAGTTGATACAATTTCAATAATATACAATTCTTTGTATATTATCTTGCATTAGGTTAGTTGTAGTCATTTGTCTCGTATTCAACCCAGACTTGATTATTGATACAGCAGCAGTAACATACATATTTGGGTCATTTTCTATGGTTTTTTTTGTTTGTTTTTTTTTTTTTAAGCATGCCCAATTATTTCACCCCTGATTTTTTCCCCTATTTGGAATGTCCAATTATTTTTTCTCCTCACAGCAGCAAATCCCCACACACAGCTCAGGCAATCCGAATCCTACATAGCCAGCTTCCTCTTCTACACCCAGGAACTCAAGAGTGGATGTCCAGACTGGAGAACAAAAGCCAGCCCTGCAGGTGTCTGCTGTGAGCTCACTGGGTGCCTGGCCAGCAGGGTTCACTGTAACGTGATGAGGAGAAGCAGTCCCTGGCGGTTTTGCTTCCCATGTGAGCAGGAAGACTGGCAACTGCACAGCCAGGGGGCAAACCTGTACTCACCCTACACAGCACAAGTCATTCCTTTTCTTAAGTGCTTCTGGGCAATGTTGCAGGAAGGCAATATTAAAATCAAATACTGCATTGAAAATAAAATAATAAAAATGGATCAATATGCTGTATTTAAAGATCTTTGCTCAAATTTACTTTAATACATTTCTAAATATACTAACGCTGCTTCCCAGAGTGATCCTAATTAAATGAGATAAGATGTTCAAGAGTATATAACACTTTGAAATTTTACCATTGTAGTGTTTCTGTACAAGAGTAATGTCTGTACAGGCAGAAATTACTTACTAGGCATAACTAAGACTTTAGATCTGTATTTAAGAAAGTGATAAAGATGGATACATTTCAGTTCTGATAACTTTTAATCAGTTTTCCCCATAGTAGGCACACATACCATTCAGATGCAAGTGATTAAATTAATATTAAATGTTTCTTATACATCCACTTAGTGGACACTTTCCAAATATTTTTCTGATGCTACCAGTGAGAGACATTAATAAAAGGGTAGTATATTAAATTCTTGTATTTAAGAATATTACCCGTTTACATTAGCATAGCTTTTTAAAAGGTTTTTTTTTTTTTTTTTTTTTTTGCAAAATGTACCTTATTCAGTTTTCCCTACTGTTTATTTTAAATATATCCTTATTGGTATAAACTATCAGAAGGGGTACCATCTTTGTAATCAATAAACTGAAGCCTCTTTGTATTCCTACTCACAGACATGATGTGGAAACACTGAAACCAGACACTGTACAAGAGCCATTAACCTAACCTTCAATGTACATTCTGGTTGTTAATGTTGTCACAGCTTACAAAATAATTCTATCAAACTTTCTTGTTGTGCACTTCCATTCATGACATAGGTCTCAAATGAATGTTTTTGAAAGAAACACATTCTATAACAAGTGTGATAGCTGGGGATAAAGAAAAACCATTTTAAAAACCTTGGTTTGAGTTCTTTACACAGTGACACTTTCTCAGACTTCCTTGTGTTAACGAACCACATAAAGCCACTGTGGGGTGGGGGGACAGTGACCTGAAAGTAAGGCAAGCAAGAGGAGAACTTTTTCTAACTTAATGCAGTACCAAATACCATGTTTTGCTATTACAGGTGTTTCTTTCAAAACTACACGAGACCTATTTATGGAATTATTTGGTTAGCTGCAAGTACTTTAAGTCAGCATTCTTATCGCAGTTTAGAAATGCTGATGCACACCAATTCTTTAAAACAAAAATACCATTCAATAATTTAGATTTTTACAGATGGTGACAGCATCTAGTAAAGACAGGATATGTTAATATAGGCATTCATTAGCTGGTGCAAAGTGAATCTGCTTGTTACATAATTTCAGAGAAATTAGGATGGGCTTGCTGAGTACTGCTGCATCAGCATTGTGTGGCATGTATTGCAAACATGCTCCGGCTGGATGGAGGAGGGCAGAGGCAACTCATTTGCTAAACAGCTCTCACAGAAGATCTCACTGCAGTTTTTACACGAGTTCTAAAACAAAAAGAAAGAAACCAGAACATTTTAAAATTTACTACCATGTGTCATTCCTCCTCCCACAAGATTATTCTTAGAATTTACGTAAAAACAAAATAAGGTCTTCAGTCAGTTACACACACCACATTACAGGTTCCACTATAATGAAATACAGCACAAAGAAAAGGATGTCTGTAAAACTGGGCAAGTTGCATGTTCATCACAGGTTTACATTTTTTAATGCAGAGGTCCAACTTAATTTACTTTCATAGAGTGGGAGTCATAAATATCGCTACCCTGTGCCTTAACTCAGTTAATTTAACAGCTTTTTAACTAGCACTCGGTGAGATGAATGAGTGTTCAACACAATCACAACAGGTACCAGAGCAATGCAAGTATAGTGTAGCAAACAATATTTATAACATTTAATACACTGGTAAATAACATTGTTGCAAATAGTGGGTATGTAAACTTTTGACAATTATACATACACGCACACTGGAGCTAGGTGGACAGGTCTGAGGGTTTACAATGAAGCAGGCTGTGTAGAACAACAAAGCCTGTCACATTAATTTATTAGCTCTGGTTAAGCATTCCACGATGCAGCCTGCTAGAACAGTGTTTGAAACAAGCATGTGCTCCACTATGTCAGGAGGATGTCAAATCTATCACACTTTGTTACTTTTGAAGTTCAAGTGTAGGGGCACATTCAGATGGTTATTGATTTATTAAAATTATATTAGAACTGTACTTCCTAACTAGTGGTATTGTGTTATAGTCAAAGTTTGTTCATTCACCTTGGGTCTTGTTAAGGAATCTTCCTCCTCACACAGCTTGCAGATCGATGGCTCAATGAAGGGTGGAATCTGCAAAACCAAAAAAAGGGCATGGATACAAAAACTGAGCATAATGCAAGAAGTTAAGCTTCTCTGCTGGTTCCTTATGAGCTGGATTAAAACAGGTTTACATCATGAAATTGGCTTCAACATATTTAAGCTATGTTTTACTTATATTTATTTTAACTGCAATAGACCCCAAACATGGGTTTCTGTCTCCTCCATGGACTTACTAGCGGTATCAGAAACAAACTTATGGGGCATGTTACATTAAAATAAATAATGAACAACAAAACAGAATGTTGCCTTAATATGCTCCGTCAATATAGAATTAAGATGTTTTACATTTTCAAGCATGGAACTGAATACAAACTTTCATCCTCTAAATTGCTTTAGCAGTTTTTTTTTTTTTTTTTTTTTTTTTTTTTTATCATTTTAACATTGAAAATAATCTAAAAGAATTGTTTCCTACCTGCTCATCTTCAGTTTGTGGTAGTGACCTTTGTATAGAAAGAACATCAAATTAGCACGCTAAACACATATTGTATAAGCACATTAAATACATACGTAAGAAATATCCTGTACAGTGACAAACACAGAGCTGTTTAGAACACCTTGCTTTTTGTTTTTTACTGGTGATAATGTAACAGTTTATTATTCATATTTATCATCAGGCTGCCAACTTAAACCTGATCCTCCATCTGAAGCGTTTAAAATAACATATCAGGTTTTTATGATTCCAATTCAGATTATTTTAAAACACAGCAGATCATCCAGTTTAGTTGCAAGCAGTACTGAAAGCATGTTCCTTATAATAAATAAATAAATAAATAAATAAAATACATACATGCTTGAGTTGAGGCTTTCATCTAAAACAGTTTTTAGCTTAACATTTTCATCTTTAACTAGCTGAAGCTCCTGTGGGGAAAAAAACAGTGATAATTTGATGAGGCTCAGTCAACCTTAAATACAAAGCTGACTTGCACTGTAGAAATGTTCACAAGAACAAAGCATCCTACATCAGGCACACAGCATTGCATTAACCATCTGTGTCACCTAACACTCTGCATATACAGAATGGATAAAAATAATAGACTTGAAAATATACAGAAGTAGGCCACTATGACTAACATCCCAATACCCTCAATATATCATATTGTTCCAATGACTGGGATTGGTGCCGTACTTACACACACAAACACGCACATTAGGGTTACACCAATGTCAGGGTGGGGCTCTACAGTTCTGCTATTAAAGTACAGTATTACAGATACAGCACACATTATGTGGTACGGCAGCAAGAAGTTACCCAGCACCCCTTTTCTACTTTTACCTGGCATTTGTATCTCCTAACTTCACATTTTGATCGACTCCTACCTTTTCGATCTCGGCCATATGCTGTTTGTAAGTTTTTATCTGCGGGGAAGGGCTTTTATCTCCTGATGAATTATTATGCCGATGAATGGTCCTCCGCTCTCTTTCCTTTCTCAATTCCATCTCCAAATGGAATCTGCAGTAAATTAATGGCCAATGAAAAATACACTGCATATGCACGTTATCAAAACGGACTGAACATCAAATCACGATAGAACTAAAATATGTAAAATGTATGAAAAATAAATAGTAAAAATAGTTTTTAAAAAAAAGGCCTTTCTTTGTTGTAGACAAGATACTGTGTTTCAGTTTTTGAAGCCATTCAAACAAACAAGAGCAACATCACTTAATTTTAGTCCTGCATTTAATCCATGTATCTAAATCTTGCGGGTCTTGTATTACTCAACCATCTACTTGTGATGCCTGCTGCACTTAATGCTTCTTAACTTTTGACAACAATATTAAAAGCCTACTTAGCATAGGTAACTTACAATAATGTCACTCACTGCTATCCCTACTAAAAACGATATCATGAAACACTCCAGCCATATGATGTGAAAATAGCAACTTGCTTCCCTTACAGGGTTATGATGGCTACTCTGGCAGTGAAAATCGGAAGGGCATAACATGCCCCAAAGAGACTTCTGCATTACACTTTCACATAGTTTCTTGAAGTAGAGTGTAATTGTACTTTTCCTTGTAGTAATTATAGGCTGAAAGAAAGAGAGTCCATTTGTGTTGCCCTAGTCTAGTGTCCAGACACCATGGGGTTGACATACCGCTGCTTTCTCGTCTGCTCCAGCTCCAGCTGCAGGCTCTCAATCTTGTCTCCGAACTCCTGCTTGAACAGTCTGTTGGCCTCTTCAGCTGACTGACGCTGCTCCTCTGCTTGCCGTAATCTGGATTTGAGCCACATGAACTTGTGGTAAAAACAAAAGCCATGGTGGGGGTGGAAAATCCATTTTAAACAAAAAAAAATGGTATAAAAAAGGAGGTGAATAAAATAAAGGAATGTGTAGAAAGATGAACCAGGCAGGATTTTTCTTCAACTTGTTTTATTAAAGCTGTTTTTTACTACAGTTTACAACTACAAGTTAGATCAACATAAATTTCTACTTGTTCCATATGCTGCAAATACATAAAATTAGCTCAACTGCTACTTTCATACAAACAACAATAAAACCTTACAGATTGATTTGAATTGATCAAGGTTATGGAGAGAAAATGTCAATAATGTTTTGTTTTTATTAACGCTGCTTCTCGATCTTTCTCCATATCCTACCAGACTATCAGTGGAAAAAATTATTCAGGCACATGGTTCTTCTATAATGTCAATTATCAATTTTCATAAAAGGGAACTAATTTAGCAGCTTCTCTTTCAAGTAGCATCACACAGAAAATGATAGGTCACTGACAGTTATTAGCAACAGCCTTGACATTTAAAATTGGTTTGCTGCAGAGTCTGTTTCAAAGTTAATAATTATGTTTTGTATTTGTATAGGCTTTATATTAAAATTCCTTTCTTCTGAATCCAAAAACTGCTGAGTCAAATAACATTTTTGTGTCGAGACTTGACGAGTACGCACAACAGCTCTGAACTGCTCACCCACAAATTACTAGATACGCGGTTACAAGAACCAAGTTTATTTAACCAATATGATATGGGTTTTCAAATATGTTTAACTATATATAAACAAAGTATATATATATATATATATATATATATATATATATATATATATATATATATATATATATATATATATATATATATATATATATATCTCTACAGTGTTGTTGGAACTGGTTTTAGTTCAGTACGCCTCTTCTGTTCACTAACACATAACAAAAACCGAATTGCTTCTAGTTCTAGCCATAAACCCTCTGTCATAATAGGGTTTGACTTACCTTAGCAGCCATGGCCACGCACAATTTCAGCATACTCAAAATGTAGTCGGGTTCCTTTTCTACTACATACTGTTAGGTAGGGAAGAGTTTTTCAGATACCATCAACTATAAACTGAAGGCTAAATGATTAAATAAACCCTTGACCTGTCAAGAACCATCACATTACACTGTATCTCAACTTATTTCAGTGAAGCTCACAAACAAGAAACAACGTAAAATAACAGTCTTAAACTGAGGAAAATCAGTATTCATTTAAAATTGAAGGAACATGGGCAAATGGACAGGCTTAGTAGTCACTTTTTCACAAAAGCAGATGCTGAGGAAAAAAGTTCGAGACTTTAGGAAAAATATTTTACAGTAGATAAAAGAAACAGTTGTAATTAAATGTTGAACCTTGAAAGTATTGTTCTATTTCAGCCATAACTACATTAAAACTGGGAAAGTCGGTATCAGAGTTGTGCAATGAGACATTTTCTAGTAGCGACTAATGCGGTTTCTGGATAAGTTTGCTCGCAGCAGAATTTAGGTTCTTGGCCTGTTTCACCATATCCATTTCACTGTTTAAAACCCAGAATAAAAAAATAAAAAAATAAAAAAAGGGCAATGAAAGTAATGCAAATGAAACAAAAAAACAAAATAAGGGACAGAAAGGGAAAAGATTAATTATTATAAGAAAAGAGACAACCTTTTAGTGTTTAAAGTGGACCATTTTAAATTAAAGACAGAAAAGGGAATTCACAAAACATTAAATTTGGAGTGACAGGAAGCACACAATTTATCCTGATAGCAATCCAAACAAAAACAAATTCCCAATATTGCATATATATCCCTCTGGATTAAATACAGTACTGAAAAAAAAACACTTTTATATTTTTATGGTGTTCAAATATTTTCTTTTCCTACATGTAATAACTCTGCTAGTAGTGTGGGTAATAAACTTTGTTTCATACTCTTAACATAAACATATATGCAATATGGTCTTTGAACATCTATTTGAGTTGTTCTTATTAAGGGTGCTTTAAAAGGTGTGGCACTGTTATGATTACCTTAATTCCAGTTGTTTAATGGTTGCTGTCAACTGACTTGTTTTGTCTTCTAAGCGGCTGATAATTTCACTCTTCTGTTTTACTGCAGAATCAGAGGTCTGTAGAAGAATAAGCTTGTTAAGTTATAGTGCTGCAGTAACACGTCTCTTTGTATTCAGACTGTGAGATGATATATCTGATGCAGAGAGACAAGAATGATCCATGTTTCTGAAGATAATCTACTATCTGTGTTTAGATTTTAAGTTTGTATTTGTGTTAAGTTAAAGTCAGTTTGTCTTGCACTTCTTTGATCTTTTTGTAGTAAAGTATGAGGTTCTTTCAAAACTGTACATTTGCTTTAATAGCAAATGGAAGTGCAGGACAGGAAAGATTTTACAAAGTTATTACGTTAGCTATAACCACTTCAGAAGGTAGCGAACTTGGAAAAGCGATGGCTCGGCAAGTTAAACAGGCGATAAAAAAGATAAAATAACTACAGATACCAACATAGGATCATGTCCCTTGGTTAACTGAAATAAATAACCTATTGGAACATTCTAAAATGATAATAAGAGTATAAAAGTGAATGACCTGTGACTTGAGTGAAAACTCATGATTGAGTGACCTGAGGTCATCCAGCTGCTGTCGGAGTGCCACCAATGCATCCTGCTTTTCACAGATGTCTTTCTCCAGCATCTTCATGGAGAGCTCCATCTCTTGTTTCATGCCAATCTGCACTTCCAGCTCCTTCTCTACATCCTAAACGTGACACAAGAATTCAAGTCAAATGCTACTGTATTGTAGACCAACATGTTCAGGGGAGCACAAAACCTTACTTAAGAAAACATTAAGGAGGAAAGAAATGTAACAGTTTTTTTTTCTTTTGTATGCATTACCTACAGCACTACCCATGGCACTATAAAACAATACTGTTAATGTAGATCTAGCATACCAGACGGAGCTGAGTTTCTTCCTTGAGCTGTTTTCGTGCGTCGCCAAGAACATGTCCATCTGCACTCCCATCAGCTTTTGACACCTACAGATACCAAAAAAAAAAAAAAAAAACATCTAACAGTTGGAAAATGTATATGCCATCTAGCTTGCCTCCTACAATGTATCATGGGATTCACACAATTCTGCTAATTCAGTAACTCATAAAGGAGACACTCATTAAAGAAAAAAAAAGAGACTTAGAGAATAAACCTGGCATCAGGAAAATGGCCGCCTTCATCTAGAGGGGAGGTGCTGGGATGATCTGAAAGTTTAATATTTAAAAAATTGTGCTGTAAAGAAATAGGGGTATGTAGAAATATAAAAAATTGCAATAACCTTGCGGTTTGACTCCAGAAGATAACAGCTCTCCTCTTTTACTCGCTCTACTTCTTCCTGCATTGTTATGATCCTGTTGTTGGCAACTGCAAGCTAAAAACAAACAAAAAAGGAGTACAGATTTAAAAAAAACTCAATATTGTCAAGAACCAATCACATTTAACAGAAAACGTACAATTGTATACTGAAGTATGAGAAACCATGAACTCTGCTATGAACCTGATCACCAAACTCAGCTGTAGCTTAGGAATCCAAATCACAATAAACACATGAAAATAGGGGGTATCCTTTTTTTTCATGGTTTTGTTTTACAGGTAAGATTTTATAAGAAATACTTCCATTTAAAAATAGGTTAAAGTGACACCAAATTCTGGAACTACATTATGTAGAAGCTATTTTACAGCTGTATGGGGTATGCATACATATTGTTGCAAGATAGTTCACTTAGAGTAATAAAAGACCAACCTCTTCTGTTAGTTTCGTGTTTGACTTTTCTAAAGCGTCAACCTTTGCCTGCAGGTTGTTCACTGAAGCACTGTTAATAAGAAAAATAAAAAGATCACACTGATAGACAACTACGGGTATACAAACCTCTTTTAAAATAACAGCAATGGACTGCGAATCATTTTGTGGCCAACGTGCATGATTTATATTTCAAATGATTATACCTTAGATGTCTGTTGAGTTCTTCAACATAGTTCTTCTGGTCCAAAATTGCGGTAATTTGTCCATCCCTGAAACAGAAAAATATTAAGAGTCAATACCAGAAACAAGAAATCAGAATATGAGATACACTAATGAGAGCTGCGCTCTGAGCTTAAGATCCTTAAAATCAATACAGAACAATCCGGAAAACAATATCTTACACAGGTTTAAAATTCAAGTTTTAAACAGGTAGAGAAATATTAGTGTGAAGTGTTGGCTGCAATGTCCTAATAAATGATAACTTGAATGACTTTATTATGTAAATCTTCTTGATGCAACAGAATACAACCACTTCACTGTAGTTCTATAGTTTACAGTATGAAAGTATGAGAACATTTTAATGATTTACCCTTCAGTGCTTTTGCTGCTGTGACTTCCATCCTTCAAATACATAGAGAAATCTATAACCCCAACCTGCAGGGCAACAAGATCAGTTAGAGAAAAAACATTCGCCTCGTTTCAAAATAATGTGTGGATCGGGATAGATTGGCAAAGGTCTGACCATTCAATACTGTATATCTGTTGCTGCTACATAAGTTTCTGAAAACCACAAATGAGTGACTAACTAAAACTAAAAACCTTAAAAAGTCTAGACTCTGCAACAGAATACACCAACTTCCATAAAACACATTTGAAAAAGCACCTGCGAATCTAGATCTTCTCCTTTCATACAGAGATTTGCATCAATAACATTGAGCCCGACCAACAGTCCAGCAATCACAGCTCCTTCCTCCTCCATCATCAAGGCATTTGGTTCATAGAACTCACTGGAATCAAAAAATATTTTATTAAATCGAGAATATGTGTTTTCTCCATATTTGATCATTTATATCTTAAAGTAATTCTGACTACTTCAAGCTCACATAGCAACCCTCTATTCACTTGGATTTTTTTTATTTTAGTTTATTTTGCTTATTGTATATTAAGTGTAATTGTCCATACTTGTGCTGTTCTAATTACAAATGTTTTAGTAAAATACACTAATAATTAGGCAATGGTTCATGACATGTTTTACTGAAGCTTTTCAACTGATATAAAAGTAAAATATATTAAAAGGATTAGAATATGACATGCAGCAAAACATTTACTACGCAACATAAATCAAGGATCAGTGATGGATTCTTCACAATGCTGTAGTTGAAACTGTATCTGTAAAGAATATTGCAAACTAACCTAAGAAGATCCTTTCTGTTAATCAAAGTCTTCATATAATCAGAGAGCTTCTTCTGCATCAATGCCAGACGAAGCCAGGCTCTTCCTCTGCCGATCGGGGTTCTGTAAAGATGGAACAAAAGACGACATTTCAATATTCTTATAATGTAAAATATTTATATAACATGGAACATGTCCAGATGAGGTCATTATTAAGAATGAACCCTGGTGAAAAAAAATAACTAGTTCAGGACTACATACAGGAAGATTTAGGTTCTCTGCTTCTGTACTGAGGTTATAGAGACAGACAGCATAACTGTTGTGGAATAGACTCAATTGAACTGTTTTAAGTTCAGGTCTAGTGCTTCCCTGGGCCTGCATAGATAGTTAAATAATTTAATAACTCCTATCCATCACACACTGCCATTTTATTTATTAAATAATAATAAATATAATAATAATAAATTGTATTTATATAGCGGTTTATGTATAAAAATCACAAATCACTTCACAAAGCAGCACAAAAACAGACATTTCAATTTCATTTCAAACAGTAAAATCATTTACAGAAAGCCAAATCGAAAGAAGTACGTTTTAAGATTAGATTTAAAAAAATCATTAAAATAGCCTGGCAGGGCGTTCCATAGGCATGGGGCTGAAGAGCAGAAAGCCCGATCACCCACAGTGCACAGACGAGTCCTAGGCGCAGACAAAAGAACATTGTTACCAGCTCTCAACTTTCATTTAGGTATGTGCTACTGAAGGAGATCCCCAAGATAAGCAGGGCCTTGAGAATGTAAGGATTTATAAGCTTGTAATAAATTATATAATTAAATCCTACATTTGACTGACAGCCAGTGGAGAATAGCAATGACAGGAGATACATATGCTCATGTTTCTTGGGCTTTGTGAGAATACGGGCAGCACTACTATAAACATATTTCTCAAATTACTGGTCAAAGGAAAACATAATTGGTTTCACTATTTAAAGAAATATCGACACGC